>NC_134706.1:165288246-165455746 GCF_043290135.1 Rhipicephalus microplus | reverse complement strand
TAGATAGATAGATAGATAGATAGACAGACAGACAGACAGACAGACAGACAGACAGACAGACAGACAGACAGACAGACAGACAGACAGACAGACAGACAGATAGATAGATAGATAGATAGATAGATAGATAGATAGATAGATAGATAGATAGATAGATAGATAGATAGATAGATAGATAGATAGACGGACGGATGGGTGGATGGATGGATGGATGGATGGATGGATGGATGGATGGATGGATGGATCGCGCTAAGAAATGCTTCGCATTAAAAAAAAATGGCAGCATATCCACAGAGTGAATGGTGGAGAGTGGGGCGAAGCATTTGTCCGTCAATGCGTCCGTCTGTGTGACCGTCCATGCGTCTGTTCGTGCGCCCGTCCCTGCGTCCGTTCATGCGTCCATCCATGCATCTGTCTGTGTGTCCATTCATCCATCTATTCAACACTCCAAGTCCCACCATCTCGGATCTTTTTAGCATATATTCCCCATATAGAAGCACCGCAATTTAGTGGACATTCCAAGGACTAAACGAGAGGTGGCACACGCACACTTTCTTACGGCTTGCGATTCGGGTCTACTTCCCACCTTCAACCACCTTCAGTTCATGGTATATAGTAGTTCACTGTATTCATGGCACTGCGGCCCAATGCTCGCTAAACCTTTCTAAAACCAAGGAGGTTACGCCCAGCGAGTATAACGTAGCAACCTTTTCCTGTCAGATAGTGCTCAATGTACATACCAGTGGCTGCTAATGTGAAATGAGAGACAGGAGGATTCAGCTTTTAATTTCTTACGGCTTGCGCTTCGTATCTGCTTCCCCCCTTTAACCACCTCGAATTCATTCATGGTATATACTAGTTCATTGTATTCATGGCCCTGCGGCTCAACGCTCGCTAAACCTTTCTAAAACTAAGGAGGTTACACCCAGCGAGTATAATGTAGCAACCATTTCTTTTCCGATAGTGCTCAATGTGCATACCAGTGGCTGCTAATGGGGATCGCAGCGTGCGCGTTGACTAAAAGCCGAATGCTCCTGTCTCTCATTCTCCATTAGCAGCGATTGGCATGTACATTGAGCATATTTTTTATTGTTAAACAACGCACAGAAGAAATCTCTCACCGGCACCACCTTGGAGGTCAAATGTTATACCTATTTCGGGTATGTGCCACTGGTAGTTACGTACTACGAGGGACGCACAAGCCACGCCATAAGGAGCTTCGCCCCTAAAACGAAGTTGTGAGCACAGACATGCGCTTAGGATGCGAAGCACGGATTTGACCCGGTTGAAACGGGCATGACGTGGGTGCTGGAAGAGCGTTTCGAAGCGAAACTCGGCCTAACGTTTAACTCGAGAAAACGACGTCGCCATTCGCGAACGCGCTCGCAACGCCGCCGACGGCCTGGTTATGCGTAATGGCATAGGCGGAAGTTTCAGCGGCGAAAGAGCGTCGTCTTCCTGCGACCTCCCTCTCCATCGCACATAAGCAAGCCGAAAGAGTGTTATCACTCCATGTGCGCTCGAACGTTGCGAATGGTGGAGAGAGTGAAGCGAGAGAGAGGTGACACGTAGAGACACGTTTTAACGCGTACGTTAGACGGGCGTCAGTTTTATTGCGCGTGAACTGACGAGTCGTTGGTGTAGCGAGCGCGCGTCGTCGAAGTAGCGGAGCGAGTGCGCGGCAGGCGAGGGAGAGAGTGGTGTCAGTGCGCACTGCGAGGTTAGCGTGACGTCACTCGTACGGAGGGAAAGCTGGCCTTGGAATGTCTGAAATTCCACCCATGGTCGAGTGGGGGCCAAAAAAAGCGACTGCTAAAGAAGAACCATAGTGGATCCGTTCAAATCTACCCTCGGGGACGCCAAAAAAATCCGCTAGAGGCACCATAATAAGCTCAAATTTTAGAGCGAAGAGAGCCACTATTTTGAAAAGGCTATTTGCTATATAATTGAAGGGTAACGTTTCAATTCCGCATTGTACATTCGAGTGCATAATTTTAGAGACCACGGGAGCGCATGCCGAGGCGCGTCGCTGTGCCTTCTGGCGGCTGCACGGCTCTGTCCAGGAGCGCGTACTGCGCACGCTCGTCCCATATCACCCGGCAGCCTGCCCTTACATTCGTTTCAACGGCGCGCATCTCAAAACGATGCGGACGGTGCAAGGTGTCACTTCTGTAGTCGCTGTGAAGACAATGAAAAAAGCCGAGCGCTAATGTGACGACAGCACATCATTTGCGGGTTTCGGCTTTACAATTCGATGCCATCTCGTGTGGCGCAAGTGATTGGCGCCGATGGGCGTTTGATTAAATACTGAAAGTAGTGATCTTTCATGGATAGCAGTTATAGCTATCGTTTTCTTTTTTTTTTCTGGCTTATAAGAATAAACTGTTTATTTATCGCGTTCCCTGGCTATTCATTCTGGATGCGCGATGTCCAGTGGTTTACTGCTTACCACTGCATGCGCGATATTCGCACCAAAAAATGGAGCTGGCATAACGTCTCCGAGACAGAGCACAAAATTCATCATTGCTAGATGAGCATATCACGCAACTTCGTCTTAGAAAAGCTGAGAAACGGCATGATTTCCGCGCTGCATTAAGGAAGAAAGCGTATTGCATGGCGCGCTTGAGCCATGCTATTACATTAGAGGCATTTTCGCCGCTTTATTATCGCTCGGAAGTACCGGTGCTTGCACAGCGACTGCAGAAGTGGCACCTTGCGCCGTCCGCGTCGGTTCGAGATGCGCGCCGTTGAAACGAGCGAAAGGGCAGGTTGCCGGGTGATATGGGACAAGCGTGCGCAGTACCAACACCTCCTAGGAGGTATTGGCAGTACGCGCTCCCGGACGCGAATTTGGAATTGCTGGCCGCGCATCGCAAGAAAGTGGGAAAAGAAAGAGTGCGAGGAGGACGCTAGCGCCAGTGGCAGGATTGCTCACGCACTATTGGTTCCTCTCTGTAGGTCACGTGCATGCTTGTAGGTGACGTGTGGTGACGCACGCACGCGCCCGCGATGGAATGTGCGGAGTTTTTCTGGCTGTTCCATCGTACGGAAGCACCCACAACCTATTGCAACACTTTCTCTACCTTTCCCTTCTGCCTTTCTGTGTCCCTCTTTCCCTCTCCGTGTAGGAGCTGAGCTGAACAGTGCTACCCGCAGAGTTGCAATGGAGAGGCTGATTTTTTTTTTTCTTCAATCAACGCCTTCGCCATACGCGAACTTGATACGGGAACTTTGATTCATGCGTACTAAAGTTCGAAATTACTCTCTCACGTTCGGTAACGTGCATCGCGCTTCTGTCCCACACCAGGCCAGTAGCTACTACCTTCGCAGAAACGCGATTCCATTATGACAGCCACCCAGACGCTCACGTCT
This sequence comes from Rhipicephalus microplus, assembly GCF_043290135.1. Taxonomy (NCBI): domain Eukaryota; kingdom Metazoa; phylum Arthropoda; class Arachnida; order Ixodida; family Ixodidae; genus Rhipicephalus; species Rhipicephalus microplus. The sequence continues at coordinate 165,452,374 of NC_134706.1, read as the reverse complement.
GAATTAGACGCCAGCACATCAAACGTGAAGCGCGTTTCGGTCAACGACGCGTTACCGAATGACATGGCAGCCACGCGCAAATTTACGTGCGAAATAGACGCCAGTTAGGCAGGCCCATCTGACGTGAAGTGCCTCCGCGTCGACCTTTGCGCAGACGGCGATGCGCACGAGTGGCTCACCAGCTACAGCAAGGCAACTAATACGACGTGGATCGTCAATAAGGAAATCAGAAATCCAAAGAGGTAAGTTTGCAAAGTTTTCATGTTGTCTGTTTCTTGTACAAGTGGCTAATAGGCTGGTTTGAAGCGCATATGGGCTTATTTACTTACAGGACAGATATGCTACATGCTCGCTCATTGTATCGAAAGGCAAGACGCTGTGTTTTCCATTGAAATCTACCATAGTAGTGTGCACTACTTCGCGAAAGTTGCTTTTTTTTCATCAGCCGAATGATTGCGGCTGATTGTTCTGGAGAAACATACCTGTATTCTTCAAGGCCGCCACTGTTGCTGTTTGATAGGATGGTTATGTGCTGAGCGGTGAAGCATTGATCTGACGAGTTCGTTTCCAGCACTTTTATAAGTTGCTGCCATGTTTCATACTGCAAGGAATTCAAAGTTAATGTATGAATTATCACGAGGACTATGGTAAACACTAGAAAGCCCCGCACGCCGTACAAGTGTCTCGTTCCTTTTATGTTTACCTTTGTAATATGAGAGCTTTATGCCTGCAAGCCTTGCATATGTGTTCAAGATGCTCGTTCCAAACACGGCGTGTAGCCAGCTTCAGGTTGTTGTCTTATGTGCGTAAAAGCATCCATATATGTCATATTGGTGCATAGACACAGAGACAAGTCAGAACACTGCTACGTTTCAAACCAGCCTATTAGCCACTTGTAAAGCAGACAGGCAAACTTTGCAAACTTACCTCTTTGAGTTTCTGGTTTCTCTATCGATGATCCACATCGTATTAGTTGCCTTGCTGCCGTCTGTGCTGAAGGCGTCGCGGAGGCACTTCGCTGGCAGTCGCAACCTCATCGCTCAGTGAAACCATCACATCGTATTAGTTGCCTTGCTCCTGTCTTGTGCTGAAGGCGTCGCGGAGGCACTGCGTTGGCAGTCGCAACCTCATCGCTCATTGAAACCATCATCGTATCGCCATCCTATCGAAATCCACTCTCTCGCGCCCTCGCCGCACGGTAGCGATCCATCCACCGAAGGAGGCGAGGGTGCTTCCGCACGATGGAACAGCCGTAAACACTTCTCTGTACAGCACAAGCGTCACCTTCACGTCACCTCCAGAGGCAAACCAATAGCGCGCTAGCAATCCTGCCGCTGGCGCTGGTGACCCCCTCGCACTCTTTCTTTTCTCTCTTTCGTGCGATGCGGAGCCAGCAATTCCAAATACGCCTCCCGGACAGAGCCGTGCAGCCGCCAGAAGGCGCAGCGACGCGTCTCGGCATGCGCTCCCGTGGTCTCTAAAATTATGCACTCGACTGTACGTGCGTAGTACTTCTGAGCACTAACTTTGTTTAGTGATCGCGGAGCCATGCGAGTTCTACCATGCGTTTTCTTATCTGTGATGGTGACGAAGCGGAAAGCATGGGATGCCGCTGTTCTTCAGGGGCAGCTGACGCGCATATGCGCATGTAGTTTTCATCCGATTGTTGGCGCCGTCCTCGGCATTTCGTTTTCCTTCTAGCATTTTTTTTTATTCGCTTCTGTAAGTCAGTGCAGTTGCTGTTGGTATAGTCGCCGTACTGCTGTATGGTGCCTCAGGAACTGTCATATTGGCGGTGGCATTCATTTCTTCAAGTTCCACGGTGATGGCAGGTAGATTCGTTTTGCCTGTGCGCGCATGTTTGTTATGCCGAATTCCACTGGTAGATCCGGAGCTCAAATCCCGAAGCGAGCACTCGGATTGCGCCAAGCCAGATCTGCGAGTGCATCTCGTGGATGCCCCCCGTGAGGTCACTCTGTAAGTTGTTTACGAATACGTCACATTTCCTTATACGTCATTTCGTATGGCATGTATGGCTCGTCGTCCTCACTGCTGATGAACTAGTCCCCTCGCTGTCGCTCAAAGCGAGACACAAACAAGCAACAACCCGTCCAGCAAAGTCAAACGACGCCATTTTAGCAATGTAGACAAGTGGACAGGGTGACTAGACACCGCCTCAAAAAAAGAAAAAAAACGCTGAAGACAATTTAGCTGTCCGGCTCTACTGAAAATGACGTCAACGCATTCTCGGAGTTCCGACGAAGAACCCTCCGTCGCGGAGTGGGTTGTTCCGAATCTGCGAGTGCAAAACGCTAACTTGCTCCGAATCTACCAGTGAAATGCATATTCTCGGCCGCGGATCAAAAAAAAAAAAAATTCTCCCGCTCAACGAGTCGAATTCGCTCAAATTTTTGTCGGTCATTTCACTCTGAAACCTTGCTACCGCTGTTAGCGTTGTGTATTTGTGCACTACGTTCATTTGCACTGGTCGTGCACCTGTTGGAATGCTTGCGCTTCTCTCGACTTTTGCTCCACTGTGATTTCCTTGCGAAAAACCCCGCCTTCTGTCCTCAGCTTCACCGCACTATGTCGTAATGCAATAAAAAAAAAGGGGGGGGGGGTGTAAACCAGGCTCGGCGAAAGCAGAAGCTGTAATTCGAAGCTGTCACTGAAGCACCTCACGCCGATTTTTATGACTGTTTTTTATAATATGTTGCATACAAACGAGACACGCTTTTCTATTAATTTTGCCTCTCAAAACAAAGGCGTGCCGTTTTGACGCTTTCTTTTCCCGAAAACGATTGAATAGTGCAATGTGGTACCGCACAATATACCTAAAATTAACTCTTCAGAATAACTTGAAAAAAAATGGTACTGGCCTAATATTCTTCCGCGTAACCATATATGGGCGTTATTATGTTCATTCTTTTTTTTCAGTGATGCTGACGACGACGAATTTTCCCTGAGGCTTTTGTGATGGGTAGGAGCATTCGACGATCCGCTCGATATCCATTGGTTGCTCCTTTGCTGTTCTGAAGTGCTTTATTACTCATGTTAACGCAGTTCTTTTCCCTACATGAAGCCTGTCTAAGACCAGTTTTCGACGGAGTTTTAAGCACCGGTGTGGATGAATGGTAGAATGCTGGGTTGGCACGCCGGACACGTGGGATCGAATCCCATTTCGTCTTTAATGTTCTTAATGTACTTAAGTTCGTTTGCTTTTTCTTTTTGCGATAGTGGTTACGGACACATGCGGCGGAGGACAACTATGGCGCACGCGACCCTTGTTGCGATCTCATAACAGCTTTCGCTGTAAAATTCTAGTCTGGATTTTGGCCTTAGAGCCTGTAGTAGGGGAATGCCTGTGGCTCGCATTTAACTAGAGGGTGCACAACGCGGGAAACTTGTCAAACGTAAATCTTAGTCTTTCTTTGAATATGTTCAAGAGCGTCATGTGTGAGGGTATCATTTATACACGCGTGCTATAGAGCCTTTGTCACAAAAGAGCAGTGTAGCATAGCAGTTTTACATTAGTGGTTAAGTTTGAGTCTGAGGGGAAAAGTCTTTCGGAAGGTGATTGAACAAGCATGTCATCAATATGCAGATTTCAAGATAGGTTTGAGCTGTGTGTCGCGTCGACATGTGTAACTGGAAATGCCGCGAACTGTATACTTATACCAGAAATTATGAAATAGAAGAAAATGCTGCTGTTCCAGAAGAGAGAAAAAGCCATTGTTGAAAAGACGGCTACAAGAAAGAACGGCATACGATGCGCTACTCAACTCTTTTAGGGGAGCATTTTCGATGGGGGCGAAAATGCTATAGGCCCGTGTCCTCAGATTCGATCGCACGTCAAAGAACCCCGAGTGGTCGAAATTTCCGGAGCCCTCCACTACGGCGTGTCTCATAATCATATGGTGGTTTTGGGAAGTTACACCCCACATATCAATCAATCAAGTGTCGAGCTGTGACACTTGTTAGTCCGCGCTCGTCCTGTCTGTGCTGATTTCGTGCGTACTATTCGCTTGAGGTGTGCGCTACAAGCTTCGAGCTGCTTGCCGTTCTTAACGTGACTTTGCAATTTGTTGCTGTTGCTGATACAATGCACAATAAACGCTCAGCCACCTCTGCAAGGACACGTTTCACTTTCTTGTTATAGCGATTTCTAGACAGGGCGATCAGCCGAATCCTTTTTCGTAGCTCCATCCATCAGTGACCACACACTTCGGAAAACCACTTCTGGCCTTTGCCTGTGAGGAAGCACTTACGAATGCTTCGCGTGATGAGCTTCAGCCCCCACGCAATTAAGCGTCTTGCTCTTCCATCCATAAAGCTTACTTCCCAGACTAAGGCAGTTCTCGGGTCACGTGTGTACATATTTATTCCCGGTTGATTGATTGATATGTGGGGTTTAACGTCCCAAAACCACTGATGATTATGAGAGACGCCGTAGTGGAGGGCTCCGGAAATTTCGACCACCTGGGGTTCTTTAACGTGCACCCAAATCTGAGCACACGGGCCTACAACGTTTCCGCCTCCATCGGAAATGCAGCCGCCGCAGCCGGGATTCGAATCCGCGCCCTGCGGGTCAGCAGCCGAGTACCTTAGCCACTAGACCACCGCGGCGGGGCTGTATTCCCGGTTGATGTAGCCGAAGAAGTAAGGCAGCGTCTAGAGAAGCCTACAGATATTCGGTGGGAACGTTTTCTTACTCGTCGCGCTTTCTCACATGGGTGGCCGTCTGTTCTTCTGACGCACCCAGTGCGTCATGCTGCCCACTAACGTCATTGAAGCGTTCCCACATAGAGACAATGGGGGATCAAACGTTTTGGCCGATTGCATGCTTTGCCACGGCGCCGATAGTTGCACCAGATACGGGCTCGACATCCCACAGTCAGTTGAATTTCTTTTTGACAATTTTGCTTCTATGCTATGTTCTGACATTTTTTTTTGTTTCACTAGAATGTTAGCTGAGAGACGGTGTGCAAGTCCCATAAATTCTCGATTTGTTTCTTCATCCAAACTCATACAGCGGTGCCCCATCGACTTGCAGGAAGAAACCTTAAGTAGGGCACTTTCTGTTCTGACTCCGTTTTTTTTTTTTTTTTTTGCCCAGAATCAGCTCTTGGGATATATATTTCAGTATACTGAATAAATGCTGAAAGCTCTTTCTGGAACGCTCCCGAGAGCCGTGCTTCCTTATCGGCCGCGCTTTTTTGTCAAAAGTCGATGCGCGAGCAGCCATTTCAATGAGCCGTCTACACTTGCTGAGACGATATAAGCTTATCTCTCTCTCTCGTTTGGGAATACATGTTGGAGATAGCGGCCACGCTCGCTCGCGAGTCATCAGCCCACATCGTCGCCGGAAACTGTCGGATCGATGTCGCCGTGAATCATTCGATGGGCAGCTGCTGAATCACTGCGTGTCAGCGCCAATGGTTGCGAAATAACATCAAAACGATATGATCTCGTCGTTAAAGTCGCAGTCAAAAAGTGGGCAACAACTTCTCTTCCAGGCAGCACTTTGCCGCGTATAATCTCGGGCGTTTTCTTCTTTCAGAAACTGGCTTCACCCGGGCGCCCAGTACTTTGAGCGCAGTCGTTTCCTTATCGCTGTAAAATAAGATAGGGCGAGTCTGTCGTCACTTAGAAGTTAATCACGAACTGCGTGCATATGCCGAGCGAAGGATATTTGTGCGTCTGTTTGGTGTCGACAACGAACATGCACTGGCAGCGTTGATACGGGGGTGCGCGATAAAGCTGATAAACAACCTAACATGAATCGATTTGTTCCTTGCTGTCAGTTTCATTCAGTTCACGGATTATCAGCAATGCACGAGAAAAGGGACATCGCAACGATTTTTCGGGGCTGTGACACGAACATATATGGACGCCTTGCATGGAGAGCGTCGCTTGTAACGCTTTGCGTCTTCGGTATACATGGAGAAAAGCCTCAGAAAGAAAATGCAAATCATTCCAAATAGGCGTTTAAATGTGAACATATTTCACAGATTCTGGGCAGTATGTTTGTTCGTAAAAATGGCATTGATATTAAAAAGTAGAATTCGAAAATTTAGAATAGAATTTTTCACTACAATGCTTGTTCGAGAAAGGTGGTCATGTGCGGACACGGTAATGGTGTATATGCGGCATGCTGTTTAGCTCTGCACAATTCAACTGCTTGATTATCGGCGTGACACTGTCGGGTATGTACGCCGCAGCAAAAAAAAAATACAATAGCGCAAGGGACTGTTCCGGCCAACGGTCTTTCGATCGTGTTAATCTTTTTCCGTGGTGACCGTATATACTCTATAGAAGCGTGTGCTGGAAATTGGTCGGTAAGACATACATAAACTGTGCTTGTGATGACATACCGGAATATATAAGCAGACAGGACGAACGCCGAGTAGAACAACGCCCCAGATGACCCGCGCAGATTACGGACGCTGCAGAGTTGAAGCAGACAGTACGAACGCATTCGCCTTGTCTGCTTTTACTCTGGTGTCTCGTTGCCCCGCCGCAGTGATCTAGTGGCTATGGTACTCGGCTGCTGACCCGCAGGTCGCCGGTTCGTATCCCGGCTGTGGCGGCTGCATTTCCGATAGAGGCGGAAATGTTGTAGGCCCGTGTGCTCAGATTTGGGTGCACGTTAAAGAACCCCAGGCCGTCGAAACTTCCGGAGCCCTCCACTACGGCGTCTCATAATCATATGGTGGTTTTGGGACGTTAAACACCGCATATCAATCAATCAATCTGGTGTCTCGTCCCCATAACGCAGGCTAAGCATGGCCGCAGAAACTCAGCGCTATAGTTCCGATTTCTGTGAACATGCGTGCTCGCAGCGGTTGCCAGGCAGGTCTGTTTGGACGAAGTGAAGCTGACGTGGATGTTCGCATTTATTGTTCTTCATCAGTTTATGCAAATCAAGAAATTTGATTGAGCTGTTAAGAAGTCATGATTTGCTTGTTTGTCTTTTATATTTTTCAATTTGTGAATATTGAGTCTGGATAAGCACGAGAACGCTTGCGTTTAGCGCTTGCCTCCGCTCTCCTTTGCGACACGCTCAGCTCAAATCACAAGTTCGATCGCGCCCGGTTGTCTCCTTCGGTTAGCGTGCTAAGTATGAATACGGCAAAGGTATATCATTCGATGATGCTTGAAGCGAATACAATCCGCAGTAGGCCTGGTCGATCAGGTCACACTGACCTCCATTAAAAAACCTGGACGACGCATCTCTGCTCTCCCATGTGGGCGCTTGTGAAGCCACCAGAAGGTCCGTTCGGTGTCCCGGAAGCTGGCGTCTTATGGCCGTTCTAGGCGGTTATTCAAATATTACGTGGTGGCAGCTGTGATCATACTTTTTGCGTGCACGTACCATAGTTTCATACTGTAATACTTAAAAAGAAATCTGGCGCTGCCATCGCGTGATCGCAGCGCCAGGTTCCTCTCTAGATATTACAGTATGAGGGTACACGTGTACCCTCATAGGAATTATAGGAAGTACAGGCTTCGGATCGGATCACGTTAGCCAGCGAACTGTCTACGGATTTTTTTCTACAGTTTCAGTTTCGCTCTTCGCGTAGAGTGGGTCCTGGGGTGGTTGAAAAGGACTGAAGCTACGGCTTTGTTGCTCAAAGAAGCTGAAAACTACTAGGCCTCTCCATTTAATGCTACGCTGGAGCTGTATAAGTCGTGTTTGATAGTTTAAGCGAAGCGTGGTCCACTCACCGCTGCGCTTAGATGTAGCGTCCCCTGCCAGTGCAGGCTATTATCACGTTTATTGTTAGTGCGTCTTGCCAAAACTCGTTGAAATCAACTGCAAAACTACGGCGACACGAAGTAGATGCACCACCACGCTCTTCTCGCTCGACTTCACAACAAACGAGAGCGCTGCATTGGGGGCAGACCACTGGAACACACGCACCTGGTATCGACGCAGACAAAACGTTAGGTGTTTCTCACTTAATACAGTGATGTTATTTACATAAATGATTATTGTGTTATTTTGAGGGCAAAGGAAAAATTTTTTGTTTTGAAATTCTGTGAACAACAATTCATTACATCTTGATGCCAAATTTGCAACGCAACGGCAGAGCAATGCATACCAGAGTGGTTAAGTTTGTTTAGGTTTCCCTTTTAACGCCTAGTCACAAAAACCTTTTGCAATAAAATTTTCGTACAAAAATGAAGAAATTTTCAATTAGACATAACTTCACTTCACTTTGTTTTACACTCAGCAAACAAGCGTCACGAATTCACTTTGTTTTACACTCAGCAAACAAGCGTCACGAACCTCAAGAACGTGATTCGTCCGAAGCCTGTACTTCCCATTATTCTCATGGGGGTACAAGCGCCGATGAAGAAGCCCGCGTAGACCCTAGCGCCAGATTCCCCTCTAGGTCTTACTGTATGAAACTATATGCCACGTACAGTGGGAGTCGATGATATGCGAAGCACGAATGAGAAATGTTGATATGTCACTTTAAAATCAGTGCAATGTTACGAGGTGGAGCTAATTGATGCCGTACATGACTTTCGTGTTATGATTATTATGTTTGAATGTGTCATTTACCTTCGTCATCTATTCACGTCACGTGATACCAAATTTAGAATATGTGGAGCTAGCAAAACGGCCGCGAGCATGCGTATTATTATTATCACTATTATTATTATTATTATTATTATTATTATTATTATTATTATTATTATTATTGTGTCCATCAATACAAATTTGATGGGGGGGATAAAAATAAGTGACTATCCGCTTGACTATGTTCCCAAACCCCTTTATACACAAGGCAGGGGCGGAAAAGAACATAACAGTGAGTAGTATTGAAAACTGGCCAAGTTGATGACGATGCATAGCTGGTCGAGGCAAACAGCGCGAAAAACTAGGACTGAGTAAAGGAAAGACTCAAGACGAGCGCTGACTTTCAACTCACAAATTTAATCACAAAACGCCAAACATATACATCTTTTTGCGCGCATGGTCTTACAAGGCAAGAAAACCGAATACACTGCTGTGTCGACACGAGGTACCTTATTTTAACAACGTTAGTGCATGGTAAGACAACAGCTGACTAAAACACACAACATTAATTAACAAAATTTGGAATTACATATATAGTTTCAAACACGCTGCAATGGAGATAACGGCGTTGACAAAAAGAACAATGCAATAAACTTGTATGAAAGTATAAATCAGAAGCCTGAATATATAAACCACAAGTACACCAAACACACGCATGCACTGGTGGTTGTATTTTTTCCCTCTTGTTTTTGTTCATTCTTTTTTTTTGCTTAGTTTTCACCAGGAAGTTAAAAAGGAGGTTTCGAATGCCAGGAGTGTGTATTAGATATTTGCGTAATTGAGATTGATATCTGCTGTGCTAATACCTAATGAATATAACCTGCTGAATTGTAACGGTAGCTTTTTGTTGTCCAGAGTTATTTGTTGTTCGAGGAAGCATTCAAGGTTGATGGCGATGTAGGTATTTTGGTTGACAACTTTTCATGGAAGCTATATATATATATATATATATATATATATATATATATATATATATATATATATATATATATATATATATATATATATATATATATATATATATATATAATACGGATGAGAAGTAAGGGAATTTTGATGCGTTGTAACATCTAAGGGCGCACCCGTATAAACCGCTCGCCTCTTTCGAGTCTGTGTAGATTCGTGGACCTGAATCTCCCTTGCGGTTCGTAGCGATGCTGTACCCGGAGTTCCAGTACCGGCCACCTCCACCGTCGTACCAGGCCTCGATGCAGGAGTACCGGCTGCGGCTTCTGCTCTTGGACCGCCAAGGCCCCACCCTGCCCACACCGGTGGCCCTGGCTGCCCACCACCACCACCACCACCACGCGGTGCCCGTGGTGCCGCCCGCGGTGCCGCCCCCTTCGGCGGTCACGACGCAACCGGCGCCCCCCATGCTGTCGCCGGTGTCGCCGCCGCCTACCTACCGGTCCGGCATGCACGCCAGGTGAGAGTCGTGTGCATCGGAATACCGCTGGGACATAATATGCATGACTGCAGGCAACGGAATGCGCTCAATCAAACTGTTTCAGGACGCGCTGCGGAGCGCTCGCCCTAAAGCGGCCCTCTAACGCTCGAAAACATCGGTGCCGACTGCATAACTCGTACTGGCGCTCGCCAGAACTACTGCGAGTGGAAATGATGCCGGAAGGTGGCCGCCATATGAGTGTATAAATGTAACGTTAAATGTGATCGCGGCATTGCATCAAAATTGGCATTACTGTTCGATTTTTCGTTAGCATGATTTTTTACTCGTAGCGACAGAGAATAAAGCTCTCCGTCTTTTACAGCTTGAAAACTGCAAAGCTGGCCAAAGAATGCTCCGAACGCCTTGTGCTGGAAGAAACGCGCCGGCGACGCTCTGGTTGCCGTTATTTGAAGAAACTAAAAAAAAATGTAAGAGCGTTGATATGTATACGCCATTGCAAAAAGAAGGATCAGTAAAGCTACAAACCATTATAAAAGCGTTCGCGAGCTGGCTCGTTTCGCACGTGTCGTTCCCTCTTCAAATGCGACATGGTTTGTTGCCATCGCAACGGCGTCCTTAATACGCTGGACGTAACAGGCAATATGTCATGCGAGCTTCCTGCGCGGTAGGGCTTTTAGTTCATTTCATTGGGCAGCCTTCCGACGTCAGAGGGCGAGGGAAACACGGTGAGCCCGCGAAAATCGAGTAGAGGGTAAGCATCCATTTCATTTGGTATCACTAGGCTTAATAACTTTGCAACGCGCGCGGCCCTATTGCTGCCGTTCTCGCGGTACTTCTCTCTTATGCCGTCAGTGTACGCCAACAGCTAGAAAAATATGTAAAACTATGAAGTGAAAATTGTTAGAGGGACTTGCTTGTTGACGACTTGCTGACGACTGTGCATGCCAGTGAAATACTACTTTAGCTAAATGTCTTCAGCCTCGTGTGCACTAATCCTGACCTGATTATACGGCAAGCTGCAGTGCGTGTGCCAGCAAATTACATTTCATGGCTGAGGTATCATACCGTGCGAAACTACATGTAAGCATAATACTGTGCTTGTCTAGCTGTTATGCGTTTAGTTTTCTGGCGAAGAAGAACGGCGCTAGGAGCAGAAAGCGCGTTGTCGAATCACGTTGCGGTGATGCCTTGCAAGAGCAGGTGGCATTTTGTTTGGATACTGTGAATGTGCCCGTACTATGTCTCGTGTATGTGTGCCTATACGGACGGTGTGCGCCCAATGCAGGACCTAGTGAGTGCGAGCGCATGTACTTCGCTACAGCCGACTTATGTTGCAGCCTTTCAAAAAAAGGCAAGCCCTCCCGATGAACCTGCGGATGGCGTTTCCGCTGTGGTGGTGGCGAGGAGGTGTCTCTTCCATTTGTTTAATTGTCGTAATGCACGAAGTTCGAGCTAAAATGTCGTTAGCTTTTTTACCTTCTGTCCTTCTAAAGAGGGAGCAATTGTAATAAGAAACTTCAAACGTTGCTCAAGCGAACATGTATTTAGCAAAACAAAATTTTTTTCTTCTTCTTCGTGGGTATGTGATTCGTTTAGCTCGCACGCCGTCACACTTTCTGCACTGAACGAACAACATTACACGTTACTATAGGGAGTTTTTAAATAGGGGCCCCAAAGCTCGTTGCGTGTGCATGCGGAGCAGGAGCGAAGAGTTTTCGAATAGGGTCTTCGGCGCATTGGACACTTCCCATATTTTAAGTCACTCAAGTCTTGGCCGAGAGTCGTCACTCACTCGCTGGATTTTGTGCCGACCGGTTGTGCCCCCGTGATCTCCGATGACAGCGCAGCTTTGGCCGACTGGCTTGCCCTACGCCATCTCCTGACGCCGACAAGAGCTCTCACTGAGTGGTGCCCCATCCTCGGACTCTGCGACCGTGTCCTTCTTGTCTCTTAGTCGTCGCTGTGTTCTCGCGTTATAACTATCGGCAAAGCGCAGACCCTGTATGGGCCTCGCGCATGCGCAGTGGCCTGGACGCTATTTCTTCGGGGGTCCGCAACGATTGGGGCGCTGTCACAGAACGAGCGCTAAACAAGAGCGCGCCGCCAAATCCTTGCGACAACGGGCGGCAGAAACGCCGCGAGGTAAAAAGAAAAAAAAAAGAAAGCAAACATCCAGGGCTCCCGGGCGCGCGCTCTCCCCGCAGAAGCACGACTTCGCAGACGATCCTCCTCACCCCACATCTGCGGCCCAGCAAGACCGCGATTTTTCTCGAACGAACGGGGCGGAGTCAGACCGAGCTGAGTCATCCGACGCGGAGGGCAGACAAACCGTCTCCCCTCTCCCCAGCCTTCGCTGCGTATCGCGCCGACGAAAGGACGAGAAAGATCTGGAAAGTCGCGCGCAAGGTATTTAACCGAGCAGCCGAGACGAGAAATCAGGAGGAGACGGAAAGTTAGCGCCGGAGCGCGGAGGAATTCCGCCGTGTAGTCGGCGAAGGTTCTGCCCGTAGTGACAGAACAGGAGGAGACGGAAGTGAGCGCCAGAGTGCGTAGAGAGTCCGCCGTGTAGTCGGCGAAGTTTGTGGTCCGTAGGGACGGCTCGAGCTACAGGCAAGAGCGTGGGTTTTCCGCTATCGAGCGAAGACGCGGGCAACAGCTGCGTGTGTGAAGCCGACGGATTTCCGGCGAAGAAGTTGAAGTTGAAGAGTGGCCTATTGCAGACGGGAGTTTTCCTGGAAGAGAAACTCCGGCGAGGTTTCCTGGAAGAGAGACTTCGAGAGCTGCGGAACGACAACAACGCTGGACTTTGAGTGAGTGATTCTCGGAAGAGTATCATTCAGACTTCTGTTCCAAGGACTTTGGACTGAATAGGTTTTATATCTTTTTAGTCTTTAAGTGTCTTTTTAGTCTTTAAGTGGTTGTTCAATGCATGTGACTGCATTGTAGTGCGTATTGTTGTCTGTGTCCGTTGTTTCAAGTGTGGTTGATTGTACTGTGTAGTACATTGTCTGTTTGGTGACGTATTGTATGTAACTATTGTGGAGTGTGCATACGTGTGTATTGTTTTTGATCTGCCGTTAATGAGAATATAGTTTTGTTTGTTTATCAACTCTCGGCTCTGTCTTGTTCTTTGGGCCACGGCCGGCGTCCGCTGGCGCACCAATAAGGACCACTTCTAAATTGTCCACGCTTTCGTGGTGTGGTTCGGGGGGCCGACACTTCGGCTCTTGGAATTAGCCCGGCGATCGCCTCCCTAATAACGGGACAGGTGTGACAATTAATCTGGCGTCCGCGATACAGGACCTTTTGGTGCACAGTGTGTCCAAAGTAGTGAGAAAGAGCCTCGAGTTGTTGATAGTGCTATCGGAACGATTTTGTGTGTTGTTCAGTGTCCTCGTTAACGAGTGCAGGGGAGTGTTCCGATAGACTGATTTAGGCAGATACTTGTTGCACGCGGCAAGGTTTTATTTGCGAGTTGCGAGACACAATGGATCTCGAAAAGTTAGTTGCGCTTGGTGAGAAGATGGGTCTTTCCGGCGCCGAACTACGGAAATGGGTAAGCCAGAAGGAGAAAGAGGCGATGGAGAGAGAGAGGTTGGCAGCTGAGAGGGCCAAGGAAGAAAAAGCAGCTGAGTTGGAGAGAGAAAGGCTGGCCGCTGAAAGGGTAAAGGAAGAACGAGAGCAGCAATTGAAGTTGGAGCTGGAGAGAGAAAAGTTGGCAGCCGAAAGGGCGAGAGAAGAAAGAGAAGCGGAGATGGCTGAAAGGGAACGGCAGCGGCAGCACGAGATGGAACTCGAGCGGCTCCGTTTGCAACAGCGAAGCGAAACTCCCGTCCAAGCTAGAGTTGAAAGCAGCGAACGGGATGATCACGGCTTCCGCTTGAACCCAAGCAAGCTGCTCGTAGCGTTTGATGAAAGGAAGGACGACCTAGACGCGTACCTCCACAGATTTGAGACGATTGCGAGGAGCCAGAATTGGCCGGAACAGCAATGGGCAACTGCTTTGAGTACTTGCTTGAGTGGTGAAGCGCTCAGTGTGTACGGTAGGCTGACGCCGACCGATGCAGCCAACTACGCAAAGGTGAAAGCGGCCTTGTTGAAGCGATTTAGATTCACTGTGGAAGGATTCCGGGACAGATTTCGGACAGGAAAGCCAGCTGATGGTGAGACAGCTACGCAGTATGCTGCCCGACTTTGCCACTATTTCGACAGATGGATTGAACTTTCAGGGACAGCACAGGAGTACGATGAGCTTAGAGAGCTGCTAATTAAAGAACAATTTCTTACTAGTTGCCACCCAAGCCTGTCGCTGTATTTGAAAGAGAGGAAGGCGGAGTCATTTGAAGGAATGCTTGAATTGGCTGATCAATTCTTGGAAGCGCAAGGTGGCACTAATTTGGCCAAGGTAAAGAAGGAGTGCCCCGATGATTCGAAGAAATTGGCTCCCGAAGAAAAGAAGCGTGCACCAGAGAGCATTCAGCGATGCTTTCTGTGTAACCGAGTGGGTCATCGCGCGAAAAACTGTCGAACGATCTTTACGAGCCCTACGGTAGTGAAATGTTTTAAGTGCGGTCAGACTGGGCATAAAGCAGATGCATGTCGGAACGGAGTGAGCCAAACTCACCGGGTATCCTGTGTGCAAGCAGCACCGAATTCTGATAATAATGCCGTCACCGAAGGATTCGTAGAATTGAAAAATGGAGAGAAAATTCCGATTGTGGGTGCTGTAATGTCAAAACAGCCAACCGGTGTTACGAAGGGAATGCCAACACTTCCTGGAAAGATTGCAGGCAAGAAGATTACGGTTCTAAGAGACACCGGTAGCTCCACGGTTATCGTGAGGAGAAATTTGGTACGGGAAAGAGAGTTGACAGGCAGAACGAAACCGGTTTGCCTAATTGACCGTACGGTTCGGATGCTTCCCGAAGCAGAAATTGAGGTTGAAACCCCGTACTTCAGCGGGAAGGTTATTGCGTTATGCATGACGACCCCCCTGTATGACCTTGTCATCGGAAACATCGGCGGGGCGCGAGGGCCAAGTGATCCAGAATGTTTGGGAGAAGACCCGAAGTTAGAGCCCTCGCCGACACAGCGGCCGCGAGATACAGTGGAGGAGCATCCCGTGACGGATCTCACTAGAGCCCGAGGCGAAGCCGTGGCGCAAGAGACAGCGAAGGAGAAGACGATCGTGTCGAATAAGTTCACGGGCCGAGCAACCGGACTTACGTCGGCACAACCTCAACCGACCGACAGTGTAAAGGAGACGGAGTTGGCCAGCCGGGAAAAATGTAGAGGCATGATCAAGCGGGTAAATAAACAGACAGGACCCGTCGAATGTAATGACGCGTTAACGGTGTCGGAAGAGACAACGATGGCTGAGACGACGCCTCAGATATCGTCGTGGAAAAGGGCTCGCCGAAAAAGAACGTGGAAACACAAGAATAGATCGAGCGAGCACCGCAAAAAGGGGCGCAAGCGCTGTTCGAAGTATTCAGGATAAGTGCTGAGGTCGAATCAGAATGTGTTGGGCAGTGCTGAGTGCCATATGTTGTGCTATTGTTCTTGTTATCCTGTGTCTCAAGTGTATGTCGAGCGAGTCAGTGTTCTGTGCGATGGTGTGATGTATAGTGTTGTATAATTGTTGGATAGACAGAACTTTGTACGTTTGTATTGTTTAGAATGTGTGATGAAGTGTTGTAGGCATGTACATGTGGCTATATTTCATGTGTTGTGGAATTGAACTACAATGTACGATTGTATTGAGAGATATATTGTGAATGTGAAGTGTCAGGAGCGACGGATTGTGTTACAGTCTGTGAGAATGTGTGGTGACTGTTCGCGCTCGTTTGTGTGGTTTTGAATATTATGAGATAATATTCTTAAAGTGGGGGGCAGTGTCACATAACGAGCGCTAAACAGGAGCGCGCCGCCAAATCCTTGCGACAACGGGCGGCAGAAACGCCGCGAGGTAAAAAGAAAAAAAAAAGAAAGCAAACATCCAGGGCTCCCGGGCGCGCGCTCTCCCCGCAGAAGCACGACTTCGCAGACGATCCTCCTCACCCCACATCTGCGGCCCAGCAAGACCGCGATTTTTCTCGAACGAACGGGGCGGAGTCAGACCGAGCTGAGTCATCCGACGCGGAGGGCAGACAAACCGTCTCCCCTCTCCCCAGCCTTCGCTGCGTATCGCGCCGACGAAAGGACGAGAAAGATCTGGAAAGTCGCGCGCAAGGTATTTAACCGAGCAGCCGAGACGAGAAATCAGGAGGAGACGGAAAGTTAGCGCCGGAGCGCGGAGGAATTCCGCCGTGTAGTCGGCGAAGGTTCTGCCCGTAGTGACAGAACAGGAGGAGACGGAAGTGAGCGCCAGAGTGCGTAGAGAGTCCGCCGTGTAGTCGGCGAAGTTTGTGGTCCGTAGGGACGGCTCGAGCTACAGGCAAGAGCGTGGGTTTTCCGCTATCGAGCGAAGACGCGGGCAACAGCTGCGTGTGTGAAGCCGACGGATTTCCAGCGAAGAAGTTGAAGTTGAAGAGTGGCCTATTGCAGACGGGAGTTTTCCTGGAAGAGAAACTCCGGCGAGGTTTCCTGGAAGAGAGACTTCGAGAGCTGCGGAACGACAACAACGCTGGACTTTGAGTGAGTGATTCTCGGAAGAGTATCATTCAGACTTCTGTTCCAAGGACTTTGGACTGAATAGGTTTTATATCTTTTTAGTCTTTAAGTGTCTTGGTTGTTCAATGCATGTGACTGCATTGTAGTGCGTATTGTTGTCTGTGTCCGTTGTTTCAAGTGTGGTTGATTGTACTGTGTAGTACATTGTCTGTTTGGTGACGTATTGTATGTAACTATTGTGGAGTGTGCATACGTGTGTATTGTTTTTGATCTGCCGTTAATGAGAATATAGTTTTGTTTGTTTATCAACTCTCGGCTCTGTCTTGTTCTTTGGGCCACGGCCGGCGTCCGCTGGCGCACCAATAAGGACCACTTCTAAATTGTCCACGCTTTCGTGGTGCGGTTCGGGGGGCCGACACTTCGGCTCTTGGAATTAGCCCGGCGATCGCCTCCCTAATAACGGGACAGGTGTGACAGGCGCCTATTGGAAAACTCCCTACTTACTATGTGCCTAGATCAACGTAGACGACGTTACAGAAGTAAACCGACATGTGCTTCTCAACTCGGAGTACTCTTAGTTCGAGAACTAGTTCCTGCAAGGGGAGCGGTCTCAGGAAGACACAGAAAGGAAGAATGCCACAGTTCCATGCCAAGGCGTTCGTGTCTTTCTATTCCACTCATTCCGAGCGAACCCCCCGCGGAGATTTGGGAACCGGAAGGATCCCTCGCGTATCTCCTGCTGCTCGTCGTCATCCGTGCCATCGAACCTCAGCGCCATGATTCGCCGCGAGTGAGAGTTTTATTTTCACGAGAAGTCACGGCTTGTGTTTTCGTTACGTTTCTTCGCTTTTATGTTTCAGTATATCTTTTATCCCCTCCGTGGTGATCTGTGTAGCGCCCATTTGGGAACGTCACGACGACCACGACTGGCTTCACGAGTCGAGGAAAAGCGAAAGCATTCCGTCTTACGTTCCTTTCCTCAACTGCAAACTTTTCTCGATTGCCTCCGCTCGTCTTATTTTTATTTTCTCTTGGACTCGACGGATCGTGCATTTCGAAAGCTGTTCTCGTTTGGTGCGCTCCCCTAATGATTTCTGCGGGGACGAGATGGTCTGGCACTTTGCTGGAACGCGTCTTGCTTTACACTTGCGCCTATCCGCTTGGCAAATGCAGACAGAGGTTAACGCAAAGCGCGTGCGCAGTACACGGTCCACTGTTAAAGGGACCACTCGAATTTCACATTGATGGACCCACAACTGCGAGTGATTTTGGAAACGTAGTTTGTATATGGCACTGATCTGTGAGAAACAGTCATAGCTGTCAATCGCTGGTAGTATTGTATGCTCTTTCTCTATGGCGAACAACCGAAGCGATGGTCAAATTTTAGGGATTCCAAAGCAACCCTCTTGTCAGCCTTGCGCCGTGGACCATATGAGGAACTGATATAAGACACCTCATTCATACGTCCTTTGAGAATGGGCAAAGTGACGTTTTCGTCGTTGTCAAGTCACTGTGACGTGATTGGCCACGAACATGCAGATAATTCTGCCTGGTCAGAAATTGATTGATTGATATGTGGGGTTCAACATCCCAAAACTACCATATGATTATGAGAGACGCCGCAGTGGAGGGCTCCGGATATTTGGACTACCTGGGATTCTTTAACGTGCACCCGAATCTGAGCAGACTGACCTACAGCATTTTCGCCTCCATCGAAAATGCAGCCGCCTCTGCCGGGCCTTTATACCGCGACATGCGTGCCAGCAGCCGAGTACCTTCGCCACTAGACCTTTTCTGCGGGGCGCCCGGTCAGCATGGCGAAAAGAAATGAGCGACACCCCTTTTAATATCTGATGCTGCTGTCATGCTTCGACGAACCGCGAAGGATATTTTACACTCAACACTGAATGCATGAAGGGCCCCAAACTACCGCCAACACCACCCGAACGCGTTGCGAATATCTTCCGCGACTGCCCTCGTCGTATACGCTGTGCACAGAAGATCCCTCTCATTCGCCCCCGCTCCTCTTGACAACAGGACGGTGACACTAGAAACTATTATTTATTGTCATCCCGAAAAGTCCTTGACAATTCAAGCAACTAAGACATTGCGAAGCACAAAAGGTTTGCACGAGACTTTTAATTGCCGTGTACTGTACAAGACTGCCGCTGTGCGCTGTAACTTTGTGTGTGCGCGGTGTGGGCTCCCCCCCCCCCCCCCCCGCCACCTCTTTTAGATGCAAAGCTTCTTACGGTCGAACTCAATCCGGTATGTGGCGTGACCAACCTTACTGCGCATCTCCTCGTCTCTCTGTCCTCTTCTACGCTCCCCCTCTCTCGCCTCGCAACGCCCTTGCAAGCAGCTTCTGCTAGCCAACGCTCGCTTCCCTGTCTCCTTTAGGCATCCCTCCCCGCAGTGTTTACACGCCCAATGCGCATGGGTGCTTCCTCCTCTTTTACGCTCCTCCTCTCTTGCATCGCAGTGCCAACGCAGGCAGCGCCAGCAAGCCAATGCGCCCTGCCCACGCTCGCTATCTCTTCCCTAGAGATCTCTCCCCGCGGTGTTTATACACGCTTATGCACATGCGCCCCTTCCCCCCTCCTCCACTTCTAGGCTACCCCCATATCTCACCTCGCAACGCCGACGCAGGCAGCGTCTCCTGCCGAGTTTCTTGATTGAAAACGACGGCTTCTCGCGTCGCGCAATCGCTCAGTGGTCACCCTGTATGTAGAGGCACTGGATTTTGACCTCCAAGGTAGTGCCAGTGGGAGGTTTTTCATGTGCGTTGTTGAACAATAAAAATTCGCAGCGTGCACGTTAGCTGAAAGCGGTCTGTGGGTCTCTGTGTCCAATCGGAGTATTCTGTCTCTCAGCGCCCATTAGTAGCGTTGGCCATGTTCTAGTACTAAACACCAATCTATCACTGCGGGCTTTTCGCCTATTCAGGTTTCTCGATGAGCGCCAGCGTCACCATCACCGCCAGTGTAAGCGTTAGCGCCCGCTGCTTCGCATCTACACCTGGTTCCCTTTAGCGGGACATGGTGTAATTTTTTCTGTTTTTACTCAATTCTTTCAATCTCCCCCATCCGTTCCCTCCGTACAGGGTTGCGTACCAGTTATGTCAAACTGGTCGACTTCCCTGCCTTTACTTTCAGTCGTTTTCCTTCCTTCCAAATAACTTTGCTTACGCCAGGAAGCCAAATCTGCCCACACTCGAGTGCTTCCTTTAACGATGGACCCATCTGTAAGTTCCTGCTCTTTCCTACCAGCGACTTTTGCGCTTGGAGGCATTCTGAATGAGGGCCCTTTGACAGACGTAAACTAGTGAGCCACCTTTGAAAGTGTCACAAGGGCTTTGCGTCTGTGGCGTGGTGACCAAGAAGTCGTGCGTGGCTTTCATTTCCATTCGCAGTGAAAGTATTTCGAGAAATTGGGCCGAAATTGCGAAAACCGGTCTTCCGCCTCTCTTGAAAGGACACTCTGCAGATATCCAAGTCAGCTCTCTTTTCGTCCGTTCGTGTTTTTTTTTCTTTTTTTTTCGTGCTCTGGAAATTTTCTGGGCACCGGATGAGCAGCACTAGTGCGAAATCATTCGTTACAGTTGCACATAGTTATGACAAACACTGATGTAGTGAATTATGAGTTATAGCGAACTAAATACGAATTTTTAGTGGTCACGTTTTGCTTCAGTTGCATAATTGTTATGCCGAGACCAAAAAGAACGAAAAAAAGAAAGTAATGGAACGCTATAAGTGTCGCTGTATATCGGATGCAACAAAAAAGGTTCGGTTCGCACGAGGCTCAAAACTCGAAAAACAACACAGAAAGCAAAATAAATATTGATAGACTATCCACAAATCCTTTCTTTTCGAAATGTAAGTATCTAAAAAAGTTATATTAAAGTTAAAATAAGGACTTGGTTTAAATAAGTCTAGGAACATGCGGAAGTTCTGATCATCTGGCGAAAAAGGTCCCGGCAGCGTTACTACTGCAGTGGAAAGGGCCCTTTCGTGCATGGAGAGCAATGTTCACGTTTCAGTGCATGGTCTTCGAAACGTTTTTCAAATCATCTCATTTTTGGTCGTCGTTTCTTGTTCATTTATTTATTATGCTTAATTGCTTAAATGAACATGAAAGCAGGTCTCTTTTGCCAAACGTGCTTCGCTGTTTTGTAATTTCACCTCATGTTCCGCTTCGCTTTGGTTGTAATACCTTAAGGAGGTAGGTGAGGATTAGCTCGTTGATAGTTGGTTAGAAACGTGGAATAATGTGTTGTTTGTACATGGAGTTGTTTTCGCCCGGTTTATTCCTTACTTGATAGAACTGGACTATACCACTGCTGTTACAACGAATATGGAACTAACTGATGGTCCAGATGCTACTTCGTTATAATTATGTTCACCTGCATAGTGTTTTTCCTAAGGCCAGTGTTGATCGAGGGTGCTATGTCGAGTCAATTCGCAGGACCGGTGCGCTTGAAATATTTCATTTTCGTAACCAGCAGCGTGATTCCTAATCACGTCGCACCGTCGCCGAAGCGGAGTAAGAAGGGATACAAACAAGAGGCCCGGGCGGCGTAAGAGTCTACGCCGTGCGCACCCATGAGAGAGACAGCTTACGTGGCGTATGTCCTCCAGCGAAGCGTTTCGCGGATTGCGTCGGGTTCGTCATCGAATACCTCGACCTCTTTTTGTCGCTTCTAGGCGCTAGCGCCTTCATCGTGTCGTGTCAGCCGCGGACGAGGACTGCGGACCCGGCTGCGTCCTTCGCAGCAGGAGACACTTTGCCGGAAACGACGCAAAAGAGTAGCCAAGCTCGGCGACGGAGAAGCACGCGTACACGCTGCGAAACGGTGGTCGCCACCTCGCGCGCCAGTGTGCGGCGCGTTTCCCCTCTGCGTCTCTGCGCACGTTTTTTCTGCCGTTCGCTTCCTTTTGTTGGCGCCCTCCTTTCTGCGAGGCCGCAGTGGCACTTTGGTGCCTTGACATACTGCGCGCCGCGGCCCGTGCACGAATCTCGTTTTCGGAGCCCCTTCGCTCAGACAGGGCGAAGGCGTCGCCGTGTAGAGATCGCTGATCGCTTCTTCGTCAGCAGAAAACCGCGTGAAGACATGGCGCTGATTGGAAACTGATTGCTTTTACGCTCACAATACTACGAGGAACACAGTTGAGCCACACATGAGACAAGATACGCTGCTATCGCCAACACGTATTTTAGGCGTTCTCGCGAAGGAACCCAACCGTCTTCTCTGAGGTGAGCGAAGGACTGCGTGCGCAACTATCTTTCGAGCTTTAAATCTGAGAAGCTTCGAGTGTGGATGCTTTGAGCGAACGTTGTATTGCTCCACGACTCGCAAGGTCATTTATCGCGTCGTAATGACCTTGAGCCGCCGGAGCTAGAGGTGCCGTAGCGCTACTGTTGCTGGCGTGACGCCACGCCAGGTGATCCGCTGCGAATGGACGTCCCAGTTGCACCCGCTCGGAGCATCAGTACAGTGTCACTGTAGCCTCAGTGCGATGGTGCCACGTGACTAGGTGAAGGAACGGCTGCTTCGCCGGGGCTCGGTGTGCGGTCTCACTATGAAATATGTTTTATAACCGCGCCGCCATACTGGGCTATTAAGCCAATGTTTTCTTCTTTACGAAAATAATAAGGCCAAGGAACATCGTGTGCACCAACCCGGCTGTCTTCATTTTTTTATCTTAACACTGCTCTTTAATCGATAAAGGTACGAAATTAAACAGCCCAATATTGCGGCACTCAAAGCCACCCGTAAAGGTACGAACACACACTGGCGGGAAGCCGCGGCGGCGTCCCGCCCGCCGGTGCCTCCGCTGGCCTCGGGAAAAGAATGGACATGTCGAGGCGCGCGCACCCACCTGCTAGTTGCCGGCTCGCGGCTTGTCGCGACAAATGGAGAGAGAAAAAATTCGTTCCAAATCTGCATGTTACACCGCAAATGTCGATAGTCGATAGTCTTCCGTCTGGCCTGGGAGAGTGAACGAAACGTTTATTTGATGTTCTGCGCCAGAAAATTGATTAATGGTATTCTGGGGGCGCTGCGTTAGAGTGCCTCGAGCGTGTAGCGGAGGCGAACGAGCGCATCGAGGCACGTTAGACACAAGCGTCATCTGGCAGTTATCTTCGAAAACGAAGGCGTGCAGCCCGCGGAGAAAGATGCGCACCAGCTTCGGAGGTGATAAGGTGTAGAACGCAAAGCGACGGGCAGGTGCCTCCACCGTGACGTCGTAGCGAAGCGTTAGAAACACCGAAGCGGGCGGCAGGCCCGTTGTTTGTAGAAAATCTTACCACGGGCGGATCGAAGCAGCCCCCGCCGTTGTCATTCAGCAGCGCGCAAAAAGCCTAACATTACAACGAATCATTGTCTGCATAATTGATTGATATGTGTTTAACGTCCCAAAACCACCATATGTAGTGGAGGGCTCCGGAAATTCTGACCCCCTTAAGTTTTTTACAGTACTCCCAAATCTGAGCACACGGGCCTACAACATTTCCGCTTCCATTGGAAATGCAGGCGCTGCGGCCGGGATTCGATCCCGTGACCTGCGGGTGAGCAGCCGAGTACCTTAGCGACTAGACCACCGTGGTGGGGCGCATTGTCTGCATAGTGTCCTGGAAAACCAAATTGATTGTTCACTCGTGATAACACGGTTTACGAATGTTAAACCACATCCAGTTTTTATCCGAGGATGTGAACATGTTCCCCAATGAAAAAACAATAGTGATGGTTGCAGTGTCTAGGTTGTAAAGCAGTGTTTCGAGTTACAGCCCTCTGCTCCACATTCTGTTTTCTTGTGATGCATCGCCCTGATAGGGTCGTTTTCTGGACATCAATGGTGTCGAGTACGTGGACAGCTGCGCGCAAGTATTAAGCTTTTTTTTTTTTCACACCATGCCGTTCGTCTTACTCACGCGCAAGGACGTTTAAGGCAGCTTGTGCAGTATATAGCTTTCAAAAAAAAACTTTGTGGTCTGTTCATTGAGCAACCCTGCTCCGCCAGGGTTTGTGTGCGTGAAAGCACCACTGTCTCCTGTGGCTACTATACGCATGACAGAAGAAAGACATAACACCGTCCATATTTTCAACATCTGTCCGTGTACGAGAAAAGCGGAAGATGCTGAATTTATGCTATAGTATAGATTATTTCATCAGTCTACTGGGTTTGTTATTTTCTTCTCTTCTTATTGGCGGGCGCTGTTTTGCGTACGCATCTAAAATTAAAACGATTGGTTTACGTGCATCTCATTTTTAATTTATTTAAAATAAATTACCACGACTGCTGTGGAATGAACGAAACGAAAAGAATTTTAATTACTCTTTCCTTGTTATACACAATATTCACGTGAACAAGCAATAATTACCAGAAAAGCAGATGTATTGAGGTACGGCAACTGCCGCCGTAACTTAATTGAGAGCAAAGGGGGGTGTTCTCCAAAAGTCACAGGCTCAGTCCATGCCGGCAGCATATTGTTTTTTCGTCCGTTTCACTTGTAGATGACATCTTCTATACATTACTGGGAATTATTTCCTGGTAGTCCTCATTAATAATATTGTGTATACGACTACTGTACTAAAAAAAGAGAAGGACATCGTTAGGTACAGTCGGCTTTTGCGCGGAGAAGCCTCGGTGATGTGCAGGACGCATGGGCTTATGTGTGCGCGATGTGCGTCGGCGCACAGAACCAGTGAGGGCGAACAGGTGCGTGCGTCCAACTGCTGCTCCTTGCGCGATAAAGAGGCAGCGCGAGTAACATGCACGCATCAGCCTGTTTTTCGTGGAAGGCATGCACGCCACCTTTCGTTATTTTGTCGCCTCGTCTTTAATGAAAAAGCCGCCCTCTCCCATGATGAATGATGATTTAGACATCTTTTGACAGGAGGGTCTTTGCTGCGTGAACATTCAGCAATAATGATGTGTAATTGTTGGAATTTAACGTTCCGAAACCACCGTTTGATTGATTGTGAGAGGCGCCGTCGTGCAGGGCTCCGGAAATTCGGACCACCTGTGGTTCTTCAACGTGTACCTAAATCTAAGAACACGGGCCTCAGCATTATCGCCTCCATCGAAAATGTGGCCACCGCGACCTGCAAGTCTGCCGCCCAGCCACTAGAACACCGTGGCGGGTGTATGAAAATTCAGGATGTCGATAAAAGAGCCGCCAAAAATAATGCACACCCGCTCTTCTAATTAACAGCTCTATTGAATTCCCGTGCGTTGTTCTCTGTTTTCTTTCGCCATCGTGAGGCGAATAATAACAGAGAACAAAACGGTGGAAATGCTGAGAAAGCCGAAGAAACCGAATATTTTGAAACTCCCGCCTTAGGCAAACGAGGGTGGGGGGGGGGGGGGGGGAACTTTCAGCAGGTAGCGTGCACTGCCTTCCCTCACGTCTCCGCTGTAGTATCTCTGAAATGCTATTGAATTTAATTTAAAATAGAAGTTTGGCATCTTCATTCCCTGCCATTTCGCGTTTTTTATTTCATTTTTTTTTCGAGCTGTTGTGGCCTGGATGGTAAGAAAAAAGTCAATAGAGTCATGCATACCACAATCGAGAATCACTCTAACATCCGTTTATTGCCCCTAAAAGATCAGAGCGTGATGAAAAGCGGCACCGCCACGGGCGTCGACAAGGGGTGCAAAAGGGGCACTTTCCCCTCTCAAGCTGCACCAGTGCATGCTCTCCCCAAGCCGCGATGCAACACCCCCCTAGAGGAAACTTCGCGCTGTTCGCGTTTCTTTCAACCCTTCGTGTTTGTCATGAGCACTTGGCTATCGAGCCAATGCTGGCGCGTGTTTTTCTCGTCGTTCCCATAGATGAAGGCATGCATTGGCATGACGTCGTACTTGTGGCGACATTACGGCAACACCCGAAACGGGCGAGATGGTGCACTGCGGGGTTCTCGAACGACAATTTCTCTCGCGATACGTTCGGTACATTTCTCACGTGAGCAGGTGTGTTCGAAAGGAGGAGGAAGGAATGAGGCAGGTAGGCCAACCGAAGGCTCGACAGGTTGGCAGGAAAGGGGATCTTCGCAAACCAGTTGTACTAAACTCCAGCGCCATCACTAACCTACCGCGAAGCTGACTGTTACTCTCCACCAGCACTGTTGATGTGATTCTTTTTCCCCGTGCGCACGCATGCTTGGTGAAGCGCGCGCAAGCTGCCCTCATCACCTTCCTCAAGACTTCTGCGCTATTTGAGCGCTTGTGAACTGAAGGAACATTAGTGCCTCCCCATCGATGTCCACTGGACTCGTATTAGTGAGTGCTACGGACCACAATTTTTTTCCGTACAGAGATTACGTGCTTTGGCGAGTGCTTCACGCGCTTTGTACGACGCGCCAATCAAACCGGTGTCCTCCTCTCGATGACGATATTTCTCCGGCCCTTGGGAGCTTTCCTAGTCAGCTGCGCATGGCGCGTGGGGGCTTGTGAGTCCGTTGCGGGAAGCAGAACGAATGACCCTCGCCTCTCTTTTTTTTTCCCTTTTCCAATCTTTCTCTGCCTATATCTTTTATTCACCATACCCCATTCCTGTGCTGACCTGTTGAGGTGTCCTTGTAAGGAGAGACAGTTACGGGTCGGCACTTTTCTTTTCTTCTGTTATAACCACTATATATATATATATATATATATATATATATATATATATATATATATATATATATATATATATATATATATATATATGACTGTGGCGCCCCCGGTGGAAGTGCGGGCCTTTCGGCGCTCGGCAAGCGCCGCGGGCAAGTTCGGCGCGGACTCTCTTCGTTGGTGGGAGGAAAGTCTCTCGCGGAAACCTGACGTTTTGCCTCGAGCTTAGATCTTGAAACACACGGCGTTGCACGGGGTCCTTTGGCAGTTGCATTTATCTATATATCTACGACATTACAGCTGGTTGCCGAAATATCCTCGGCCCCTGGCCACATGATACAAGCGTATTTTCCTTCGGCTTGTTACGCAACCATTCACAATGCCGGAGGACGCCGCTCAGTTCCTTCGTCCTTCTAGCCGTCGGCGACAGGTCGCGACGCGTGTGACGACTAAAAACGTCGAGCTGCTCTTCAGCGGCACATGACTGGCGACAGTTCCTTTGTCTTTTCGTCCCTGTCCACGCTCTCCCGGCTCTGGATTTGCGTCCTCGGTGAACTTGCAAGGAGAGAACAATGGGACGACCATTCCGTGCCGGCGTTCACTCTCGCTCGAAGGCCGCGTGGCGGCCGCCCTGCGCACCGCGTCGACTGCTTTTTCCATTTTATTGCTTTTTCTTTTCGCAACGATATTGCAATACTCAGCGGGAAGAATCGAGGTTGCGTGCTGGTCGGCACGACATACTGCCGCGTAGTGCCACCATTGTCTCTGCACCAGGTCGTCAGATTATTTGTTGGTGCTGTGGTATGCTTTCGTCTCTCTGTTTATCGGGCGAGTGCTTTTTTCGCAAATCGCTGGGATGACAAGCATGTTGGGCGTCGCCACCCATTGGAAACAATGGGGGGGGGGGATGACAGCGTTGCAGGAAAGAAAGAAACCGTGGATCGGCCGCGTTTAAAGTGGCACAAGAGGACTACTTCACATAGGTATACTTCCAGGCTACACTCTACGTCCATGGAAAAGCTGGCTTGCCATGAAATAGAAATATCGATTGTGATTGTCCCACAGAGGTGCCTTGGCCACAGCGACAATCGTCATTCGGCTTGCTTGCGCTTCCTTTCTTTAAAACTGGGCGCTGGCTCCTTTCCTATCAATTGAGAAGACCATGTCACGCTGACGACGCGCGTCTCGTTCGTCAGCTGAAATTGTGTGCCAAGCGGCAATAATTGAATAAAAGGAATGCAAGAGCACGATTATTGTTGAGGGACAACAAACACGCCCTTTTTACTCGACCCTGTTTTGGAGTGTGGGCAGTACCTTGATTTGGGCGAGTCTGTCGATTATTAGAGGATACTTGAAAAGTTCAAGATAATGAGGACGGAAAGCGTGCTCCCGCTATACTTCCTCAAAAGATGGAGAGAAATGGAGAGGAAAGGCGGGGAGGTTAACCAAGCTTGACTTGGTTGGCTACCCTACACCTGGGGTGGGGGAAAGAAGAAATAGTAGAAAAGAAAGAGATAGAGAGAAGAGATGATTTATTGATATGAACGTCCCAAAGCCACCATATGATTATGAGAGACGCCGTAGTGGAGGGCTCCGGAAATTTAGACCACCTGGGGTTCTTTAACGTGCACCCAAACCTGAGCACACGGGCCTACGACATTTCCGCCTCCATGGGGAATGCAGCCGCGGCAGCCGGGATTCGGTTCCGCGACCTGCGGGTCAGGAGCCGGGTATACCTTAGCCACTAGACCACCGCGGCGGAGCAAGAAGAAGAGTAAGAAATAGATGGATAAATAGTCAGCTCGATACTACACAGCACGGGCTCACGCTGCTCTTTCACAAGCGCTCGTGAAGTCCGGTGGTCCTTAAAAAGCACAATAGAGCTTCCGTGGCTTTGCGCTTATGCGAAACCGTCTTCTTTTCCGAAATCTTGTTTTCTGTAAGCGGTCGTGAATCCAGCTGACGGAGCTTGGCTTCCATAACACGTCGTTCAGGCTGGTATGCTGGGCAGTAGCATAGAATGTGCGCAGCCGTCTCCTCGCAGGTGCAAATGTTTCATGCCGAACTGCTCGGCATTCCAAGGAGACAAGAATAGGCATTCGTAAATGCCATTCGTATACTCCCCAAGGGCAACAATACTAATACGAAGTAAGGCTTAGGCACAGTAAACTGCAATTTTTTATTTTAATTTTTTTTAAACTGCGATTAGTTTTTATTTATTCTATTTTAATCCATGTTTTCTCAATGTGTCTTTTTTGAAATATCCATCTCTACAAGGTATGCGGCTGGTAAAGCCATTTCATGTCTAAAATAAGGTACCGTCCGTTTCATGGCCGATCCCCCGGGCTCGTAATGGGTTGCAACCAACCAACTCTTAAAAACTGTCTTTCTTTTTCTTTTATTTTTGGTTAAACCTCACACACGCTATGACAAAATAAATGTATAAGAATACACAACAAACATGAAAGAACAGTTACTATGGCCGTCAAGCATTGCCTAAGGACATCACACCTTAAAATTATTTCACATTAAACAGGACTTCTACCCTTTCTATGAAAGAACACATTCACTTGTTCTTACTACCTGTTGGTATGCTTTCTTTAAAATGCTGCCTTCAGCTGTGAGCCTTGTGACCCTGTCAGGAGACCCGCAACTGTAGTCGATAGTTGAACGCCGGTCCTGTCGTAGGGGTTTCGTCGTCGTTGTTCGCGCTTTTCAAGTATCCTCCAACAAGCACCACCTCGGCAAAGGAAGGCAGTTCACAACATCAGAACACTTGAACATCATTCTGCAATGAAATAATTGTTAGAAATAATAATGCGAAAGTTTGGACGAGGGAATAGTAAAAAACATGCAGTGTGAGAGAGATAGTAATGAATCGAAGACAGGCGATGTGGCAGTGGCAGCTCTTTCAGCCCGTTGATTACTATTGCTTTTCTTTCCGTGCTATTAAACTCTATAACGTTAGAAATGATGCAGCGCTTCTATGATTACAACAGAGAGTGGTTCTTCCATTCGAGCAGGTGGAGTGTTAGCGCAACCGCCTGGTTTTAGAGCAAAAAAAAAGGAGAGAGTGAGAGAGAATGATTGACAGCGGGCGACGGCGCCTTCGAGTTCCCTGTGAAGTCGTCGTATAGTTGTCGACGTTCGCCGTCAGGTCGTTCGATGCCATTCACGCTTAAACAACTACAACAGGGCGCGAAAAGCAACAGCGAGGTCGCCCGATTATTTCGCCTCTTACCTCACTTAATGTGACGCCATGGGGCTAAGATATGACACCGCCTTATTCTGAATGACACTTCACTGCAATGGTGATCATCGAGCGTGGTGGGAGTCGGCGAGACAGGTGCACGCCCGTCGCATTTGCAGTCCGATAACATTCCCAAGTTGCCTTCAGAATGGTCCCGAATGGCAGATCACGAAAGCTTCCCGAAACACACATGTGCAATGTCAGGATATGGTTCCTATAGGTCGCCATCGACAACTTCCCTTCTTTTTTGCTTTTCTGACCTCAATGATAGAGCAAATACTATATGGCAGAAACACTTTAGATTTACCATCGCAAAAGAACGAAACACTCAAGAACAAACAAGGCGCTGAGTGCGCGTTTGGTAAATCTATCTTATTCATGAACCATCTCGTAGAAGCAGTATAGTTTTAGAAACACTTAGATCAATTTATGAAGCTTTTGTGGCATCTATACTGAACCTTATAGATACGTGATTACTATAAGATCGTTTCGGGGTGAAAAAAAAAATGTTCGACCGCGCTGTTTAGCACGAGCAGCAAGCGCCATCTACAAATGGTTAGGCCAGCCTAAGATGCCGCGCCCAAGTACTCTTACATACGCCATTTAAGGCAGACCTCCTCTTACACTTGCCATTTCAATTAACGTCCGTTATCTTCCTTCGCGAACGCCTCTACATTATGCGTATCTAATAATTTGTTAAAAAATTTAATTCTATTACAATCGTGTTTTGTACGCGAGTGTCATGAATGTCCGTCGTACTTTTCAAGGTGCCATTTAGTTGAGAACTAGCGTTCTTACTGCCCCAACATTTTCTTAATGTTTGCTTCATTTTTAGATCGTTTTTTTTTTTTTTGGTTGGTTGGAAATGTATTATTCTGGCTGAAGGAGCCTCCCTAGTCGCGTCTGCATTTCATTTCGCTATATATACCATGCCCAGTTTACAACGTACTAGTTCTTCTGGACGCCTTTTCGTGTGGGCTGGCGCGACCGTGTTAGTTGCCGTGTTCTTTTGGGCCTCTTTCGTCCCTCCTCAAGAAGAACGCGCGTATAGCTGCGGCAGCCGGTGCTGTAGCGCACGTGGTCTGCGACGGTCGCATCGAGCCTCGTTGCCGCCTTGAGTCGAGGCGATCTGCATGGAGCGCGACATCCAAGGCGTCGTCCAGTCTTATTTCGGTGTAACGCGGCGCACCGCACGGCTCTTGGTCGTGACTGCAACAACAGTTGTCGTGCCCGCACAGCAGGGTCAGCGCAGTGTGGCGGTGCATGACAGCGCATCATCGTCAAGTGCGCACTACCATGCTTCTTCACATGCGAACATTGCTTCCAGAGTTTAATGATAATCGTCTGGGTTGCACCTCCTGAAACCGCAGATATATCAAGGAAGCCGTACGCGGGCCTCTATCATTTCGCCTCCATCGGAATGTCGCCGCCGATCCCTTAACGGTGGCCAGCATCCACCGCCGTCACGTGGGTGATTCGGAGTGCGCTAACCCGACGCGGACCACTGAAACGCTATTTTATTTCAAAATAAGCCGTTCCTTGGCACAAAAGTAACATTGCGAGGTTTCTGGACCGCTATTTTAACAATGAACGTCGACCTATAGTTGCCTTTAGTGTCCCTTTATTTTATGTGTAAGTTGTGATAAGTGCATCAAAGTATTGACGGATGCATCGCAGATGCATCCGTTAAAGATGTTTCGCCCGAGATGCTTCGCAGATGCATCTCTGGCGCCGGCTTTGCTAGGCAGCTTTAGGCGCGTCAAGTTAGCGTTTCTTGCGGTAGGCCGGCTATTTTTTTCACTCAACGGGGAACCAGAGCTCAAACTTTATGGGGTATCAGAGTTCAAACAAAAGGATACGACGCATGCGCAGCGACGACAAAAGATGACTTCGCAAAGCTTTGCGTACCCTACTCTAAAGCGCTGTCTTAAGTGGAACCTGCGCTGTCAGTTCTTTTCGGTTATTACAGCCGTGGCAGTGATCGTGGCATCCCAGAATTTCGAGTGCGGTTAAATGCAGTAGCCGCTCGTGTGCAGTCAGCACAAATCACTGGCTTTTCTAATCATTTGCACCAATCATTAGGTCAAATAATTTTGAATGTTTTGTCTGTGTTACGTAGAAATCGATGAGTAAATTAGTCAAGTCTATATACTTTTGCGATGCTGCATCACCGGTTTGATGGCAAGTCAGAGGCACCCATGCATAGTTGGTGCCATTTCCGTAAGAGAGCGGTGCAGTCGTGCTTTGCGCATCTTGAAGCTTCGAGTGACCCGGGAATGGCGCTTGGTTTCGCATCGACTTAATCGCGCTCCGAGCGCAGTTGCATGCTCTTCATAGCGAACAGATCTGAGTCAATGATTACTTCAAGTGCTCCTTGCGCGCGCTACAGGTGTCCGCCTCGGCATTTTGAGGGCAGCAGCACAAACCGGTAGCGTTCGATGCGCTGTCGAATGCCGAGGCCTCAAACCTGCAGTCCTCGAACCTGTGTGGGTATCTACCGCACAGCGCTTCGCTCGCCACCACGTTCCTCGCATCACTGTGGTTGTTTTCCCGCGAACTAAATTGTCGCATATATTTAGGTGCGTGCTGTGTTCACGGCCAGCGTCTTCTCCGCCGAGATCCTCGTTGGTCTCCGAGAAAGCACAGCACTCTGGAGTCATTGTTCCAGCACTTGCACAAAAGCCCCGTCGACCGCCATGAATTCGCTCTCCCGCAATCACGTCGAATCTCGCACCGCTGTGTACACTTATGGCGCTTAATTTCCATCGCGGTGAATTCTATATTTAACGCCTTAGCGGGACGACATGTGTGTGGCGTGCTACTGGGTCACTTGAGTCGTCTGTGTGTGTCTCTCTCCTTCTTCATAGGCTTATTCGGCAGAACCTGCAGCAGCTGCTCATTCCTCGAGTGTGTTTACCGCTTATTGTCGCATGCTCCAGTTGGTCGGACCGAATAGTTTATTAAAAAACTACCACACCCTCCCAAGACGCGCCGCTGCTATTTTGTAAGGTACGTGAACGTCGGTGTGCACTGCAGTTATGCTTTCAATATATGGTCGTGTCGAGTACATTCTGCTTGCGCGAGTCTCGAGATTACGATTTTTGCGGTCTGGGTAAATTATTATTCCGTTAATAAACTCCAAAAACGTCCTATTATAGGTATGTCTCATCCTAGGTATTACGATCACACGGCCCCATTGTTCATCCAATATGACATACTACCTTTTCAAAGCTTGCGACAGTTGAGTATGTGAATGTGATTTATAACGTCGTGAAATTCAACCATCTATTCAGCTCATCCATGTTTTTTTCGACCTCGCGCTGTACTAGAAGTGTGAATGCAGGTTGCTTTAACCTCGCGCCATGTAACAATGTGTACGGAGAGAGTATGCTAAGAACAAAGACATGGAACACGCTCCTCACGGTAGTCATTGATTGGGCGAACTTCCCTGAAGCCCTGAAACAATGTTTTCTTTCTTTGTTATAGGCAGAGTAAATTCTATAAGCTTTGTTTGTATTGTACAAGGTGGTATACAGTTACTGCTCTTTCTGTACAATTACTGACACGCGATAGTGCTGTGTAACATGTGGTAATAGTTCTGTCGTTGTTTTCATAGGATACGTATTTTGCAGGTCATTCCTTTGCTTACTAATTCAAATGTAATAGATTTGTACTTCATAGCTTCTTGATCGTTGACACCACATCTTTTCATTGTATCTGTATGTATAGCCCGTGAACTTCGTTATTAGGTACTCTATTGTATGACGTTCGTAGGTTGATTTGATTAATTACTATTGATTTGATCAAATAATTTTGAATGTTTAGTATGTTGGAAATATTGCCATATTTTTTCCCCCGCTGTGATAGGTAATTTTTTTCGGACCTTCAACTAGCCTTCGGCTATAGGTCCGACAAGTGTTTGCTATATGTGCGTAGATTATGAAATTAACATTCATTCATTCATTCATTCATTCATTCAAAATGTGGCCCAACCAGCTTGGCAGTGCACGTGCACCTAAACCCTTCTCGAGCATGATGTCAACTCGACTTGTCGGTCGACCCGCTCGCGTCCTGATGGTGTAAAGCAAGCATGCCAATACCGTGTAGCATGTAACTTGTGGCGGGAGGGTCTCGTATGGCTTGCGCCGTTCATCCGTGTCAGACACTGAAAAAGGAAGGGTTCTTCATGCCACACAACAATAATCGTCATCTACGTCGAGCACTTTCCTCGCGCTATCGAAACGGCTCCGGTATAGTTCGCGGTCGCGAACGGCGCGTGCGTTATCACTCAGCCTCTCTGATTTTCGATTTTTCGGCAGCCCGAGGATTCCTTTAGGACAGGAAAAGACGTCAACTGCGCGTCATCGTGGCGAGAGGCAAAATTCTCAGGCAAGCGTCGAGCAGCCTGAGGCTACCCCGCAGCAGCATCATCATATATATATATAAGTGGTTATATCAGAAGAAAAGAAAAGAAAGGTGCCGACCCGTAACTGTCTCTCCTTACGAGGACACCTCAACAGGTCAGCAGAGGAATGGGATATGGGGAATAAAAGATATAGGGAGAAGGAAGGAGGGATAAAAAGAATAGAAGGAAAATAGACGGAGAAGAAGCCGCCAGCCAACGAGAGGAAAAAAGAAGGAGATAGGAAAGTGGGGATCCGGTCGAAGCAGTCCAAGGGCGGGGTCCCACAATGCGAGAGCTGCACGGCATCAGGAGACCGCGGAGGGCGAACCAGTCGGCGGGAGCTACGCTGAAGTCGGATATCGCGAGGGCACAACCGTCCAGCTTGAAATCCTCCGAGCGAATCGCCCAGCATCATCATCGTCGTCGTGCTATCTATAGCGCAGCCGTGTTTGTTTTGTCGTCTGCTACACTCTTAAAAAAAGGTGGTGCTACTTACTAACTTTGAGGTAATAAATTGCTGTCACAACATTCACTACCTAAGTAGTAACTGTAGGTAGTAAATGACAAAGTAGTAAAGTCACCACCATGCCATTTAGCTGCAGTATACCTACCAGAAGGTAGTAACATAAAGTTACTAAATGTAATACTATGATGGTTACTAGCTCATGTTACTACTTACTGGAAGGTATAGTAAGCTAAGCTAGTATACTACCAAGAAGGTTACTAGGTTTGTTACTATACATGCAGGAAGGTAGAATACATATAGATGGGGATACCATCGGGCAGCCCAAAGCCTCCGTTCTTACATGTCTTAAACAACTAGCCTGCTCCCTCCCCCCCACCTTGCTTCCGTTTTTAAAGACAGGGCACACTACGATCTGTATCTCATTAGAAAAAAAAACTTCGTGTCATTACGAGACACCATCCTATACATGGTAAAGCTACAACTGAAATGCATGTCTAACAAACATGAAGGCAGCGAATCGAAAAGAAGTCTTCAAACGGTGTGCCGATCTTCTGCTCCAAAAAGGTGGCACTCACGAGAAAACGACGCTACGAAAAAGTCACCGCTTTGCCGTAAAGGTGAAGCAATGAACGCAATAGCAACAAATTGGAAGGTCACGCGCAGAATGGCAAGCGGATCGATACGTGCCCCGTGTTTCTCACGCACAAATGACGCACGAAACGTACTCACTGGTACAGATGAACGCAAATAGGCGTCTCATTTGTTACCTCGTTGTGTTTGAAAGGCGCGCACTTTTCGCAAACGGAGGCTGTGGAACGATTCCAGTGATCTTTGTGCGCCTGGTAACTACTACGAAAGCGTTCCGACGAAACCCGAAGGCTAGCCAAGAGGTACGATTCTCTCCACTGCAAGATAAGGGCGCGTGATAGAGCGTACTGCCCCTTATTCTCTACTCAGGCCAAATTACGCGTGGGAAATGAGAGCCGCCGCGCTCTCACTGGACCATCTTGCTGATAATGTTGAAAACAGGATAGTTCCTCCTCGAGATGCGCGCCAACAAGAGTAACTGGTAGATATGAATAGCTTGCCGTTTGAATGCTGAAGGAGGTACCCTTCGGTTGCTCAGCGGTTAAAACCGCGACGCGGAGGTCCCACGTTCGAGTCCGCGTGCCAGTGTCTCTTTTTTTTTGGATTTTTTTTTCTTTCTTGCGTTTTCGTATATATAAATACGTATAGCACTCTGAAACGTGGTTCCGAAAACACAGCATGGTTTATTAATGCATCTCCGCCATTGTTCCAACTACTTCTTCTTCTCTATAGCAGACTACCCACTACTAGTTATTGTCCCAAGTGCGTCGTGCCAGAAGAAGAAAAGTATGCCACAGATAGCCCCCCCCCCCCCTGCAGACAAGTGGCCGTGGGCACTTGAAAAAAAAATGATCAGACGGAGCTTGTCAGAGTAGGTGCCGGCTTGATCCTTTCAATGCTGACTGTGTCTTCATGCCCATCACGCAGGATTGTAAAATGATGTTCAGAACGCTTAATGACTGGGAAAAGACCGTCATAGCGAGGCTGAAGAGCACGGCGAGACGCATCGACACGAACAAAAACGTGTGAAAATGTCTGTAGGTTTTCCGGCAGAAAAACGTCGTTCTTAGTGTGAATTGAAGTTGGTGATGGGCGCAAGTTTTGCATTAAGATCCGCAGGCGCTGGACGAAAGAAGATGGATCCGAAACACTCTGCGTAGTAACGGGGCTGACGAGGTCACCAGGCAAACGGAGTGTGCAGCCATAAACCATCTCGGCTACAGAGCAGGCAAGTTCTGGCCGAAGTGTTGAACGCAGGCCGAGAAGCACGATGGGGAGGTGTGATACCCAATCTTCGGCGTGAGGCTGCGAGGTGAGTGCTGCTTTTAGATGATGGTGGAGTCTCCACTACGCCATTTGATGCTGGATGATACGCAGTTGTGCGAATACGCGCACAACCCAGTAGAGATGTGACAGAGGTGAAAAGTGCTGACTCAAACTGTCTGCCTCGATCAGTAGTCACCGTTGATGGCACACCTAAACGGCTAATCTAGATAGCAAGAAAGGTACGAGCAACTGTTTCTGCTAGTATGTCAGGCATTGGAGCTGCTTAAGGCCACCTAGTGTACCTGTCCATACACGTAAGCAAATACGTATTTCCCCGACATGGAGGTAATGGCCCGACAGCGTCCAAATGAATAGTGTCGAAACGTGCATCAGGGAGAGGGAATTTTCCCCATGGAGGCTTGGTGTGCCGTTGCACCTTGGTACACTGACATGCTCTGCAAGTGCCAACCCAGTCACGAATGTTAGCGCGTATGCGCGGCCAGGCATAGCGTTCAGTGACCAGATGTTGCGTAGCTCTTACGCCTGGATGGCAGATGGAGTGGAGGGTGTCAAAAACAGCACGACGAAGCTGTGAAGGAACATAGATACGAGTGCAGTTGTGTGAAACATCGCACCAGAGCGTAACGTCGTCGTCGGGAAAGTTGACTTGTTCCAGTCGGAGGGAAGTAGAGGATCGGAGTCGTGGAAGCTCATCGTCTAATGCCTGTGCCTCCGCGAGCGAGGACAATGAAAGGTCGGGGGTGCCTGTCGTGGTATTGATGGTAATACGACTGAGAGCATCCGCTGCACTGTTAAAGCTGCCTTTTACATAACGTATGTCTGTGGTGAATTCGGCAATGAAAGCAAGGTGTTGAAGTTCTGTAGGAGTGTGCGTGGCACTGCAGGAACGTAAAGTCGAAACAAGGGGCTTGTGGTGCGGTAAATTGTC
Organism: Rhipicephalus microplus; assembly: GCF_043290135.1. Classification (NCBI taxonomy): domain Eukaryota; kingdom Metazoa; phylum Arthropoda; class Arachnida; order Ixodida; family Ixodidae; genus Rhipicephalus; species Rhipicephalus microplus. The sequence continues at coordinate 165,415,223 of NC_134706.1, read as the reverse complement.
GGTAAAGAACGGTAAATTGTTGCGCTTCAAGGAAGTACCTGAAATGCTTCACCGCAAGGTAGGCCGCGAGGAGCTCCCGTCCGAAAGTACTATATCGGCGCTCAGTGTCGCGTAACTTGCGGGAAAAGAAGGAAATTGGAGCCCATGCACCATTGATCCATTGATGAAGAGCGGCCCCAACTTCTTCTGAAGAAGCGTCCACCATGAGGCTAGTGGGAGCAGTTGGTGAAGGGTGGGGCAGGAGGGTGGCCTGGACGAGCTTGGCCTTAACGGCAGCAAAGGCTTGATCCGCGACCGTGTCCCAGGGAAGTGCGGCTGACTCAGCTTGCGAAGTCGAGAGAAGTGCTTCCAGTGGCTGCAGCAGTATAGAGCATGTAGGGATAAAGTGGTGATAAAAATTGACGAGTTTGAGAAAACGTCGTAGACTGCGTATGGACGTGTGAGGCGGGTACTCGAGGATAGCTTGAACCTTGTCTAGTAGAGGAGTGATGCCATCTTCAGTGGTCTGATGTCCGAAGAATGCTATCTCCGAGACTCCAAACTGACACTTTTCTACATTGGTGACAAGGTCATAATTACGCAGTCGAGTGAAAAGCTGACGTAGATGTGCCTTGTGCGTTTCAGCGTCCTTGCTGGCAACGAGAAGATCGTCGATATAGGCGAAACATACGGCAAGCCTCTTGTGACTTCGACTATAAAACGCTGAAATGTCTGAACTGCGTTTCTCAAACCGAAAGGCATTCGTAAATACTCATAGAGCCCAAATGGGGTAATTATTGCAGTTTTGGGAATGCCAGAAGGCTCAACGGGGATCTGGTGATAAGCTTTCACAAGATCAATCTTCGAGTATACAGTTGTGCCGGTTAAAAAGGCAGTACAGTCCTGAATATTGGGTAACGGGTATCGATCTGGAACGGTGACTGCATTGAGAGCCTGATAATCACCGCAGGGCCGCCAGTCATTGTTCTTCTTGGGAACCATGTGTAGCAACGACGACCACAAGCTTGATGACGGACGAATGATTTGCAACTGTAACATATGCTCAAACTCGTTGCGAGCAATTCGAAGTTTATCAGGGCCAAGTCGGCGATGGCGGCAGTGAACTGGTGGGCCTGTGGTAACGATGCAGTGGGTCACAGTGTCGCAGTCTTCCATGAATAAGACCATGCGGTCTTATTCATGGAAGACTGCGTTGTAATTTCCGGAAACTCGTTGAGCAAAGCTGTATATGGTGACGTGGGTGGTTTCACGAAAGTGGGGTTCAGGGCCGTATAGCGCGTGACAGAAAACCATTGACCGATAAGCCCGTATAGCTATCCACCAGGCGACAGCGGTTCATATCCACGACGAGATGAGAATGCCTTAAGAAATCGGCGCCGAAGATTGCGTAGCGTACGTCTGCTATTAAAAATAACCACTGCAGTTTCCTGTTAAGACCGAGATCAAGGGTCAGAGACTTTTGTCCGTAAGTTGCGATGACCGAAAAATTGATCGCTTGTAAAGGAGTTGACTTCTCGCGAAGACGCCGATCAGTTTTGGACGCTGGAATTATGCGGACTTCTGCTCCAGTGTCCACCAGCAAGCGCAGACCTGGGACTCTGTCGGTGATGTGGAAGAGGTGGCTTGATGCTTGGCCTTGATCGGCCAGAGCGTTTTCCATGCGCCATGAGCAAGGTGGCGCACATCTGCGAGCCGTGGCACGAAAACGCCGGTGATAATAGCATGTGTTCTGTGGTGAAAAGCAGTGCTCGGGCTAGTGGAGGGGCCGTTGCGGAGCAGCCGACGTGAGAGATAGTCGATGTGGACGAGGCTGGTAATTTAAGTTGCGAATGCTCAGCAATTGCAGACGCAAGTTGCCGACTTCAGCTGCGAGATCTTTTACCGTTTCTCGAAGGGAATCTTCTTCGGAAATCAGAGAGGTGTGGACAGCGTTTATGACTGCCGGAGCAACGTCCGTCATGTCATCGGCCATTTCTGCCAGCTTCGACAGCGGCTTATCCTGAGCTGGGACAAGAGCCATTCGCATGGTAGGTGGAAGACTCTGTAGAAACAACTCACGTAGTATGGATGTTTCCGAGCCGTCCGGCTGGTCCCCAAGCAGGTGCTGCAGGTGACGTAGAAAATGTGTGGGACGGTGGTCCCCGAGCTCTTCGTTGCACAGAAGTTGCTGAATGCGCCGATGCTTAGGCGGAACGAGTCGGTGAAGAAGAGCCTCTTTGACTGTCGTATATGGAGTGTCACCAGGCGGGCCCACGAGGATGCCGCGTATTTCGGTCATTGCCTGTGGCGGCAACGCTTCAATGAGGAGCTCATGCTTGCGAACTTCAGACGTGATGCGATCAATGCGAACTTGTTCTCGACTTGAATGAACCATAAGGAGGGATCGGCAAGCCACATCTGTGGTAGCGTCATGGTAGTAGTACCTCCAACAACACCCGAAGAGGGTACATGGCCGGGTGCAGTGGCAGCGGTAGCAGGGCTGATGCTGTCGAGATGCTCACGCTGCTACATGGAAGGTCGCGTTCGTAGTCCGGGTCACCAATAAATATAGAACTCTGAAACGCGGTTCCGAAAACTCAGCGTGGCTGATTAATGCCTCTCCGCCATTGATGATGATGATGATTCAACAGCCATGGCTCGTACCCACTCAGGGGGATCGGCCAAGAATCGATGACTTACTTCAGTAAGATTTTTTTTCAATATCGAAACCACACACCGGAAAAAAGAAGGAAAAAAGAAAAGACACCCTAGGCAGAACAAAAGGAGTGAAATAGTTGTTTGTCACTCGTTCAGATAAGACAATTATTCATTACCTTGAATAGGAATCAGCATGGTTAAACAATGCTCTTGTGTATGTTGGAATTTTTTTGCACGAATAATAATCACGCAATTAAAAGCTTAATTCTTTTGCTTTCATTAGGCTACTTTCAAACTGCATAGAAAACGCTCTCGTGGCTGAAGCCCAGATCGTAAGCAACGAAGGAAAGTATGTTTTATATAGTGAAATTCAGCCCCAGGCTAGCGAATGGGAGGACTAAGAGTGTTTTCCTGTGCAATTTGTATCGGCGACATGATAAAAAATAGTGCTCTATTGTTTCCGATTCTGAACAAAAGTTGCATAGTGGTGATATCGCCAGACTAGCCCTATGTGAATAGAAATTTGTTCCAACTACTTCTTCTCTTTAGCAGACTACCCACTACTAGCTTATGTCCCAAGTGTGTTGTGCCAGAAGAAGAAAAGTATGCCACATACGTATACATATACGGTGCACGACATCGACGCCGACGTCCACGTCAACGCCGGCGACGAAATCCAGCCGAGAGTGTCCATATGATTGCTATCGCAATAATAAAAAAAACGCCAAAGCACCTCGTCTGCTCGCTGCCAGCGCAACACCGTTCCGGCAGGAGAGCGAGTCCGCGGGTAGGCCGCTGGCTGCCGGACAGACGAAAATTCAGCAGATTCCAAGTACCTGGGAATCGACGTTATGCGAAGCATGCGCAGGGAAGATGACCGTGTTGCGACTTTTTTATTAAGTGACACGTCATGAAATGACGCAAATTATATGTACAAACGTTGCACGCACCGACATATCTTGAATAGTTGCATATGTTCATATAACCAGTTGTTTGCACTTGCGCAACGATGTGAACTGGAACATGCGTATTAGCGACACCAGAAGCTAATACATATTGCCCTGGACACTGCTACATAAATGAACTTCAGCGCAGACAACCAACCACAATTAACGTTAATCTGACGTGACGCCTGTATCAAAGCAGTAGATATGTAATGTTTAAAAAATGTGGTAGGCAGCACTGCAACTACTGTTGGCGCTTCACGAAGATTAGCCTCTATTTGAAAAGTATTTCCGAAACCTGGCGTAGCTCTGCAACAAAATGCGTTATTGCCACGCACAAAGCTTAGGTTCGATGCCAGCTGGGACCCTGACATTTATTCTTTGCATTCGTAGGGTCGACGATACCTATGTCGGGTACTTCATAACGCTCGCTCGTTATGATGATGATGATGATGATCCTTGTTACTTTGGCACACACCCACAAAGGGGGATCGGCCGAAAACCGGGCGGCAGGATTTTTAAGTAAAAGGCCTATGCTTTTACAAACGCCTAGTAATTTTGGACTGAAAAAATTTATATACTATAGAAAGAAAAGCCAAAAATTGATAGAGGAATGTATCTGAGCGTTAAAATTGCCCATGTGTGTTCTCGTCGTTCTTCAGTAAATGCTAAGTGCCAATAATCTGTACCACATATCCGCTTACCAGTGGCACATACCCGCCCGTAAGTATGTGCCACTATCTGGCGTAAAGTGGTTGACGACGTACGTGACGGTAACATTACTCTTGTCTTAACCAGTGCGTCATATTAGTCAAACCATCTTACCCTCCCATGCTAATTTTGGTTCAGGCTAAGTTAAGAGGGGGACCACGAGAGCACCCAAACGTAAGCGGATATATAGATAGATAGATAGATAGATAGATAGATAGATAGATAGATAGATAGATAGATAGATAGATAGATAGATAGATAGATAGATAGATAGATAGATAGATAGATAGATAGATAGATAGTGCCACGTGGTTTGCTTGGCTGAGATCGAAGAGTGAAAGAGGACAAAGACAATCTCTCTGAGCCGCTGCTTGGCTAGTCGACTCAACGAGCCCATTATATCAAGTTGTCGTGAGAAACGTGACAAGACTGGTGGAGTTGCTGGGTACAACGTCTCACGATCCACCCGATGCCCAAGACCCCGTCCAGCAGCCGGAACACAAGCCCTGCACCCATGGACACTCCTGTTCATAGAGTAAGTCGCCGCCAACGAGGCCTACCACCTGAGACACCAACCACTGATGCAGCGACTATGACTTCGACACAAGATCCCGTGCAAGCTCTGACACCTTCTACGCCGATCTACTGCACCGTCCAGAACCCGCTCATGCCTAGCCCCTTTCACGGAGAGCATGCAGCATGAAGATGTTGACGACTGGCTGAGTGAGTGCGATCGTGTCGCAGCGATCAATTACTGGGATGATGCCGCGAAGCTCCGGAACGTGTACACTTGCCTAAAAGACGGTGCCAAGACGTGATTTTTGAACAGGGATTATGTTCTGACATCTTGGCGCGAATTCCAGCGTCGCCTCCTGGAGACCTACAGGAGTCCCGACCGCCGCGAACGGGCGGATCGTGCACTACAATCACGCATGCAGATGCCCAACGAGACCGTCTCGATGTACGTCGAGGACATGACACGGCTTTTCAAGCGAGCGGATCCTGCTATGGCAGAAGAAAAATGTTGCGCCACCTCATGCGTGGTGTGAAGGAACAACTTTTTGCTGGTTTGCTGCGTAGTCCCCCCAAAAGTGTTGCTGAGCTCCTTACTGAAGCGGCAACAATGGAGCGAGTACTGCACCAACGGTCTGCCCTGTTTGACCGTCAAGTGAATGCTGCCTCAACTCCCGAAATTTTCGCCACCCCTGGGAGCAAGAGCCCCGAATGGATTCGCGAAATCATCCGATCTGTCGTCCGGGAAGAAATTGAAAAGATGTGCGGGGCAAGGCAAATCGATGTTGGTTCTATCACCAGTGTCATCCGTGACGAGGTCCAGCAGGTGCTGCACGCCCATCGTTTTCCGCCCACGTCGGTTGATCCGGAAACGGCTCCTGTGTCTACTGACAGTCGCCGTCGTACGTACGCGGAAGCCTTGCGATCTGCCGCTCCTCTTTCTGGTCAAGTAGTCCCGACCCAGCCAGTGCCGCACGTCCCGGTCCAGCCAGTGCCGCACGTCCCGATCCAGACAGTGCCGCGCGTCCCGATCCAGACAGTGCCGCGCGTCCCGATCCAGACAGTGCCGCGCGTCCCGATCCAGACAGTGCCGCACGTCCCGATCCAGACAGTGCCGCACGTCCCGATCCAGACAATGCCATACGTCCCGATCCAGACAATGATGCCGTCAGTCGCGATTCAGTCAGCGCACGCTGATTTGGACGTCGATAGTCGCCGCGCACCGACGCGCAAGTCTGATCTCTGGCGTACGCCAGACAGACGACCCCTCTGCTATCATTGCGGTGAGGCTGGTCACATTTACCGCGAATGCCCATACCAGCAACTTGGACTGTGCGGATTTTCCGTCAATTTCCCTCGTCCCCGAATCGGTCAAAGGCCAAGGGATATCGAAGAGTGTCTCGCGCAACAGCGTGCATCCTTTACACGACGGCAATCGCGGTCACCATCTCCGAGGAGACCCGCAGCCACTGGGCCACGTTTCGGGTTGACGGCACGGGAACGCTCCCCGAACCCTCGTCGGGAAAACTGAAGGCAGCGGCCTTCGGGGGCAAGGTCGCTGGGACTCAAAGTGCGGAAGACCTCCCATCGACGCTTGCACGCAACGCCGAATGCATTTCGTCAGAGAATCGCAGTACCGAAGAAACGCCGACATCCACATCTGAACCTAGTCACCGCGTGTCACTCGACATACCTGTGCTGATTGACGGTCTTCAGGTCAGTGCATTGGTAGACACTGGTGCAGACTATTCGATCATCAGCGGGAGGCTAGCGAAAGATCTCAGGAAAGTGATCACGTCGTGGAATGGAACGCGAATTCGAACAGCTGGAGGACACGTTGTAACACCGCTGGGTCGCTGTACCGCAAGAGTGAAAATTCGTGTGTCAACGTTTGTGATCAGCTGCCTCGTTCTTCGCGACTGTTCGCGTCAGCTGATTATCGGCATGGACTTCCTTCGGGAATACGGTGCCATCATAAATCTCCGTGAGCGCATCGTGACCTTCTAGACTCAAGGCGCAACAGATCGAGACGCTGATAACTGCCGTAGACCTGCGCTGTGTTGCTGACGACAGTGTGACGCTGCCACCTCGAGCAACTGTTCCCATCGAAGTCACTTGTGAAGACTTCCAAGACGGCGACGTGGTGGCTGAAAGCAACCTATCACTTCTGCTGCTCCAAGGTGTATGCGCCGCCCGAAGTGTTGTGCGCGTCCATGACGGACAGTCAACGATACTAGTTACGAACTTCAATTACGAGCACCGGCATCTTTTCCGCGGAACCACCCTAGCTTATAGAGACCCTGTTGCCGACGTCACGGAGTGCTTCGCGTCCGAGGAAACGCATGAGGATGAGGAATTTCTAGACCGCATCGACATTAATTCGACGCTGTCAGACGAGAGAAAGGCTGCACTTCATGACCTTTCAAGGGAGTTTCGATGTTGCTTCGCCTCTTCTTCTAAAGTCCGTCAAACACACCTCACGAAGCATCGAATTATTACCGACGATGACGTCCGCCCCATCCGGCAGCAGCCTTATCGCGTTTCTGCCAAAGAACGCGAGGCCATTCAGACACAAGTAAAAGAGATGCTCGATGACGGGATTATTCAACCACCCAGCAGCGCTTGGTCCTCGCCAGTCGTTCTAGTAAACAAAAAAGACGGAACCCTGCGATTCTGTATTGACTGCAGGAAGCTTAATAGCGTCACAAAAAGGACGTCTACCCGCTTCCACGGGTCGATGACTCCCTCGACAGGTTACGACGCGCGAAGTATTTTTCGTCCATCGATCTAAAGAGTGGCTATTGGCAGATTGGAGTGGATGAACGAGACCGAGAAAAAACCGCGTTTGTGACTCCAGACGGACTTTACGAATTCCGAGTTCTTCCCTTCGGCCTCTGTTGTGCACCAGCCACGTTTCAGAGGATGATAGACACAGTTCTCGCTGGCTTGAAGTGGCAAAGCTGCCTTGTCTACCTCGATGATGTGGTCATCTTTTCCGAGAGCTTCGAAGAACATCTGAAGCGTCTGAGAAAGGTTCTGGAAGCAATTCGCACAGCTGAACTCACGCTGAAAGCTCAAAAATGCCATTTCGGCTATGAAGAGCTGAAATTTCTGGAACATGTCATTAGTGCGGATGGAGTGCGACCTGATCCAGACAAAACTGCTGCTGTCGCCGCCTTCCCTGTTTCATCAGATAAAAGAGCAGTACGCCGTTTCCTCGGCTTGTTCGCGTATTATCGCCGATTTATCGCCAACTTCTCGAAGAAAGCTGAACCTCTTACGCGGCTCACCCGAGATGACGTGCCCTTTACTTGGGGCGCAGAACAAGATACAGCGTTCACAGAGTTACGACAGAGAATGCAAACAGCCCCTGTTCTTGCCCATTTTGATGAGGACGCTGCTACAGAAATTCATACAGATGCCATCAACGTCACACTTGGCGCTGTCCTTGTACAACGACACGACACGGCGGCGTTGAGCATGTGATAGCTTACGCCAGTCGTACTCTTCCTCGAGCCGCGACCAACTATTCTACGTCAGAAAAAGAATGCCACGCAGTCGTGTGGGCGACGATCAAATTTCGGCCTTACCTCTACGGTCGTCCCTTCAAAGTGGTGACTGACCACCACTCGCTCTGCTGGCTAGCAAATCTCAGAGATCCATCCGGCCGTCTCATATGGTGGAGTTTGCGTTTGCAGGAGTTCGATATTACGATTGTGTACAGGTCAGGGCGCAAACACGAATACGCCGACGCGCTTTCTCGAGCACCTGTGGGGAACGCTGTCAGGGGCTCCGAAGATGAAGGTGCCTTTCTCGGAGCAGTTAGCGACTCCAAATTCATGTCAAAGCAGTGGGCAGACGACAAATTACGCCCAGTCATTGATTCCCTGGAAGGCCGCAACTCTCAGGTCCCTCAACACATTGCTCGCGAACTGTCCTCTTTTTGTCTAAGAAGAGGCATTTTTTACAAGAAAAACGCCCGTGGTAGCGACAAAGCCTTCCTACTCGTTGTTCCTACCGACATGCGTGATGAGATCCTCTTTGCGTGCCACGACGAGCCCACGTCAGGACATTTGGGCTATTCGCGAACTCTCGCCAGAGTACGCTAACAGTACTACTGGCCGCGACTATCAACTAGTGTACATCGATATGTGAAAGGCTGCCGTAAGTGCCAGCGCCGCAAGACTCCGCCTGTGAGACCCGCGGGCCTGCTCCAGCCGATCGCACCACCATGCACGGACACCGTTTGACCTCGTGGGAATGGACCTTCTTGGGCCCTTCCCTTTGTCGTCCTCTGGGAACAAATGGATTATAGTTGCGACGGATTATCTTACTTGTTATGCTGAAACAAAAGCGTTACCCCGTGGCACGGCCTCTGAAGTCGCGCAGTTCTTCTTGCACCAAATCGTCTACGGCATGGTGCCGCATCATGCGTGATTACGGACAGAGGGACGTCGTTTACAGCACAAATGATGGAGGACATTTTTAAATTGAGCTGCACAAGTCATCGAAAAACAACGGCTTATCACCCGCAATCCAATGGGCTGACAAAGAGGCTTAACAAGGCCATAGCGGACATGCTGTCAATGTACGTGGACGTGCGAAACGAAACCTGGGACGAGATTCTTCCATACATCACGTTTGCTTACAATATGGCAACGCAAGAAACAACGCGACTTCCGCCTTTCCGACTTGTTTACGGACGCAACGTGCGAACCATGCTCGATGCTATGCTTCCGTGCGACCAAAGCAATGAACTTGCTCAAGACGCTGAGCAATACACTCAATGCGCCGAAGAAGCTCGTCAGCTAGCTCGCATAAACACCAGTCACCAACAAGATGCAGACGCACGACGTTACAACCTCCGCCATCGAAATGTCACCTACCACCCTGGGGACCAAGTGTGGGTGTGGATCCCTGTCCGACGAGCAGGCTTATCCGAAAAACTCCTAAGCCGTTATTTTGGACCGTACAAGGTTCTTAGACGAGTCACAGATGTTACCTACGAGGTATTTCCGGACGACGCAGCGTCTTCTCGTCGACAGCTTCGGCCCGAAACCGTGCATGTCGTTCGGCTGAAGCCCTACTTCACACAGTAGCCCTTGTGGTTTCACGTGCTACGACAAGCCGTGACTTTGCGTTGCTGATGCTGTTGTGTTCTCCTGTGTTTTTATGCCTTTTCTTTTTGCGCTTGGCGCAAGCGTTGACGAAACTTCCTCATTTGCGCTGCGAGTACTGGCACTCTCCCACTTTTGGTTCTGTATATCTGTGTGTGTATACCTTCATTTTTTTTATTTACGAGCATCGAGTCGATGCTTTCAAAGGGGGGGGGGGGGGCAGACTATTGCCACATGGTTTGCTTGGCTGAGATCTAAGAGTGAAAGAGGACAAAGACGATCTCTCTGAGCCGCTGCTTGGCTAGTCGGCTCGACGAGCCAATTATATCAAGTTGTCGTGAGAAACGTGACAATAGATAGATAGATAGATAGATAGATAGATAGATAGATAGATAGATAGATAGATAGATAGATAGATAGATAGATAGATAGATAGATAGATAGATAGATAGATAGATAGATAGATAGATAGATAGATAGATAGATAGATAGATAGATAGATAGATAGATTATAAGGGGGTTGATTGAATATAACCAATTGCCTGGTTCAAGAGGCGTCAGTCACTGTCACGAGCTCAGCTCTTCGTCGTAGTCGTCTTTCAGGTGCTCCAACTAGATACTGTCTCTCTCCCTCTTCCCCACTACATTTGCCCCGGTGGTGAAGAGGAGCCATCCTGGCGACTCACGGCGAAGCAAGCGCAAGGGGATCATAGTAAGGTTTTAAGCGGCTGATGTGGACTGTCTCACGACCACGGAATCGTCTGTCCTCGGCAGGTGTCACTGGTTCGACGACGTAGTTGACCGGTGACGTGCATTGAACGATGCGGTACGGACCATTGTACTTGGGTGCAAACTTTCGGGAGAGGCCGGGGGACTTGAATGGAACCGAAAGCCATACAAATGAGCCTACGGGGATGCTGTGAGCAGGCTTGTCTTGGTCGAGTCGTTCTTTTTGGAGACCTTGTGCGACGGACGTATATGAACGCGCTAATTGGCGACACTCTTCGGCACACTGAACAAGTTCGGAGGCTGGGCAGTATTCTGAAGCATCTGGGTGGTAAGTATGTATCGTGTCAAGCGTAGAAGAGGGCTCACGTCCGTACAGTAGAAAAAAAAGGTGAAAACCCATTAGTTGCTTGCGTGGCCGTATTATACGCATACGTCACGAAAGGGAGCACCAAGTCCCAATTAAAATGGTCGGAGGATATGTACATAGAGAGCATATCACCGAGCGTGCGGTTAAAGCGCTCTGTCAAACCGTTTGTCTGTGGGTGATAGCTTGTAGTGGTGCGATGAATAATATTGCACTCACTGAGAAGCTCCTGGATGACTTGCGATAGAAACGCAAGCCCACGGTCGCTAAGCAGCTCACGTGGCGCGCCATGGCGAAGGACAAAGCTACGCAAGATAAACAAGGTGATATCACGAGCAGCAGCGGGTGGCAAAGCGGCGGTTTAAGCGTAACGGGCTAGGTGGTCAACGGCCACAATAATCCAGCGATTTCCCGCAGGAGTACAAGGTCGTGGGCCGTAGAGGTCGATGCCGATTCTATCAAACGGCCGAGCTGGACACGGCAATGGTTGTAATTCGCCAGAGGCATGACAAGTTGTTTTCCGTCGCTGACACTCAGTGCAGGAGCGTATGTACTTGCGAACGTACGAGTACACTCCACGCCAGAAAAATCGCTGACGAAGCCGGTCGTATGTTTTCAAAACGTCAGCGTGCGCGTTTTGAGGTTCTGCGTGGAAGTATGCGCACATGTTGGAGCGCAAATGGCGAGGTATAACAAGAAGTCATTTCCTACCATCCAGCTGATAGTTGCGACGGTACAACATGGCATCCCGTATTGCATAATTGGAATTTGTGGACGTAGTGCACGAGGTAGACGCTGGCGTGTTGTCACCGAAGACGAGGAGAGAACGTCGATGAGCGAGGCTATCCAAGGGTCCTTGCGTTGTTCCGAAGGCATGTCAGCGGTATCGATGCTGCCGATGGTAGCTTCGGCGAAGGAAACAGGTGCAACGGCTGAAGGAAGGGGTGAACGAGAAAGAGCATCTGCGTCGGTGTGCTTGCGGCCTGAGCGGTAAATGACGTGAATATCGAATTCCTGTAAATGTAGCGCCCAACGTCCAAGCCGGCCCGAAGGATCCTTCAATGAAGCGAGCCAATAGAGTGAATGGTGATCTGTAACTACATCAAATGGGCGTCCATATTAGTAAGGACGAAGTTTTTGTAATGCCCAAACAATGACCAAACATTCCTTCTCGGAAACCGAGTATTTGTGCTCTGCCTTGGTTAGGGTGCGACTCGCATACGCAACTACATACTCCGAGAAGCCAGGTTTGCGTTGAGCAAGGACAGTGCCAAGTCCTATGCCACTGGCATCCGTGTGCACCTCGGTTGGAGCAGTAGGGTCGAAGTGGCGTAAAATAGGTGGTGAAGTAAGGAGATGGCGTAATGTTGCAAAAGCATTATCGCATGCTGGTGACCAATCAGAGAGGTGTCCATCGCCAGAGATCAGCTGTGTCAGTGGTGTGATTATCGAAGCAAGGTTCTTCACAAAGCGGCGAAAGTAAGAGCATAGTCCGACAAAGCTGCGAAGCGCTTTCACAGTCGTAGGCTTCGGGAACTCAGTGACAGCACGAAGCTCCTCTGGGTCTGGGAGGACGCCCTGTTTTGAGACAACGTGACCAAATATTGTGAGCTTCCGAGCTCCAAAGTGGCACTTCTTGATGTTTTGTTGAAGGCCTGCGCTCGTGAGGCAGCTCAAGACTTCGCTGAGACGTTGGATATTGCTGTCGAAATCAGAGGAGAAAGCAACGACATCATCCAAGTAGCATAGGCATGTCTTCCATTTTAGACCACGCAAGACACTATCCAGCATCCTTTCGAATGTGGCTGACGCATGACAAAGGCCGAAGGGCATTACAATAAATTCGTATAGCCCATCGGGCGTCGCAAAAGCAGTTTTTAGACGATCTGATGGTGCCATGGACACCTGCCAATAACCGGACCGTAGGTCTAGTGATGAGAAGAATTCAGCGCCTTGCAAGCAGTCCAGGGCATCATTGATGCGCGGAAAAGGGTATACGTCTTTAATCGTGACTTTGTTTAAATGGCGGTAATCGACGCAAAAGCGAATCGAGTCGTCGTTTTTCCTCACAAGTACCACAGGTGAAGACCAGGGACTGCTGGACGGCCGCATGACGCCACGTTTAAGCATGTCGGCCACTTGCTCGGTGATTACACGACGCTCCACAGGAGATACATGGTAGGGACGCTGTCGCAAAGGCGCTTGGGAGCCGGTGTTAATCTGATGCACAACGGTGTGCGTTCGGCCTAAGGACGTCTGCTGGCAATCGAACGAGCCGCAAAACTGGTGAAGAAGTTCTAGAAGCTTTTCGCGGTGTGGTTCTTCAAGTTCGCCATAAATTAAGGGGCTAAACAAATTATTATTTTCGTGGACAATTGAATGGGCAGATGGCGTCAACGCATTAAGCTGCAAATCACTTTCACCGTCAAGGTCGAAGAAGGAGGAAACGTCTAAGTCTTGGAATGTTCCAATGCATTCTCCACGACGCAAGGTTGTGGGAGACGGTAAGGGATTTGTGACAAACAAATTGGTAGCGCCCGCCGAAATATCTAGAACTGCAAAGGCTCAGAACTGCAGAGGCTCTTGCGACTTTCGAATGTTTGGGAAGGCGTAAACAACACTGCAGGCTTAGACACATCGGCACAAGATACGGGAACAAAGGCTGCGCTAGTCCGTGGTATGCTTGTTCAACGGAAATTCCGGAGACGAGGCACACAATGAAGAGAAGGCCACTTCAGCACGAGCACAGTCGATAACCGCATAATTACGAGACGGAAAATCTCAGCCGAGGATCACATCATGAGAACACGCCTGTAGCACAAGAAATTCAACGGTATACAAAACATCTTCGATGAGAACGCGGGCGGTACAGGCAGCTGATGGTCGAATATGGTGAGCACTAGCAGTACGGAGGGACAACCCCTTTGGCGTCGTGGTAACCTTCCGAAGCAGGCGGCAAAGTTTTAAATCAATTACTGAAACGGCGGCACCAGTGTCCACAAGCGCAAGGGTACGGTAACCATCCACAAAAATGTCGATGAGGTTTGTCGGAGAAATGCGAGGACTTGATTCTTTCGACGACGACGCAGTTTGTGCCTCCGGAACTGCGGCATCTATAGTTTTCCGCGTCTGAAGGGCAGGGTCGACGGCGCATAGGCGACAGGGAGCGACGTCGGGGAGATGGTGATCGGTGCCTGACTGAGGGAGAACGGTCGGGTGAAGAGGATCCTTGTTGACGTGCCGTGTTGTTAAAGCGCCGAGAGTCGTGCGACGATCTTTGCATGTTGTCGCTCTGAACGAGAGGGCGGCGGCGGCACAAGCGAGCCACATGTCCTGCGTAACCGCAAGAATAGAAAATCGGGCGGTTGTCTGCGGTGCGCCACGGATTCGGAAACGCTGCAATCGGCCGGCTGAACGGAACTGGTGATGGCCGTCCAAGGATCGGTGAGGTAGCATAAGTGAGCTGTCGAGGTGCTCTGGCTGCAACGACTTGCGCATACGTCAAGGGTGCGGCCTCCAGAGGTGGGGAACGAGCGAAAGGCAAATCGTCCGCTACCTCATCTTGTATGACGTGCCTTATGGCCGGGGCCAGATGATCTGGGGCCAAAGGATGCGTTTGTGCTGGCTCGGGTGCGCTCTATAAAATGGAGAGCTGCCGAGCGACCTCCTCACGCACGAACTGCTTTATGCGAGCCAACATGTCGTTCTGGTCTCCGAGAGTCAAGGCCACGATCGAATCACGTTCCAGAGAGCGCCTTGTTTGGGCGCGTTGCTTGCGCAATTCGTCAAAACTCTGGCACAAGCTGACGAGTTCGGCAATGGTTTGTGGGTCCCTGGATAACAACATTTGAAATGCGTCATCGCATACGCCCTTGAGGATTTGTTTGATTTTGTTGGCTTCGAGCATCGCTGGGTTTACCCGCTTGCACAAGTCAACAACGTCTTCAATGTAGCTGGTAAAGGTCTCTCCTGGCTGTTGAGCGCGCTCACAAAGTTGTTGTTCTGCGCGGAGTTTTCGCACAGCAGGGCGGTCGAATACTTGCGAAAAGGAGGCCTTGAATGAATCCCAGCTGGCAATGTCGGCTTCGTGATTGCGCAACCAGAGACTAGCGACGCCGGACAAGTAAAAGCTTACATTGGTCAGCTTAGCCGCATCGTCCCACTTGTTCGCTGCGCTCACCTTGTGGCAAGTAGCCAGCCACTCCTCAACGTCTTGGCCGTCGGTGCCGCTGAAGATCGGTGCGTGACGCAGTGGCCACACGCCGGGATATGTAGAGGCGGGAACTTGCGAGGTACCTTGGGTGGAGGGTTCTTCCGGCATTGCTGGCGCTGCAGGTAAGATGCGACTTCGTAGTTCAAGCTTCGAAGACTACCCAGCACCTCCACCAGATTATAAGGGGGTTTATTGAATAAAACCAACTGCCTGGTTCAAGAGGGGTCAGTCACTGTCACGAGCTCAGCTCTTCGTCGTAGTCGTCTTTCAGGTGCTCCAACTAGATACTGTCTCTCTGCCTGTTCCCCACTACAAGACAGACAGACAGACAGACAGACAGACAGACAGACAGACAGACAGACAGACAGACAGACAGACAGACAGACAGACAGACAGATAGATAGATAGATAGATAGATAGATAGATAGATAGATAGATAGATAGATAGATAGATAGATAGATAGATAGATAGATAGATAGATAGATAGACGAACGGATGGACGGACGGACGGACGGATGGACGGATGGACGGATGGACGGATGGACGGATGGATGGATGGATGGATGGATGGATGGATGGATGGATGGATCGCGCTAAGAAATGCTTCGCATTTTAAAAAAATGGCAGCATATCCACGGAGTGAATGATGTAGAGTGGGGCGAAGCATTCGTCCGTCCATGCGTCCGTCTGTGTGACCGTCCATGCGTCTGTTCGTGCGCCCGTCCCTGCGTTCGTTCATGCATCCGCCCCTGCGTCCGTTCATGCGTCCATCCATGCATCTGTCTGTGTGTCCGTTCGTCCATCTATTCAACACTCCAAGTCCCACCATCTCGCATCTTTTTATCATATATTCCCCATATAGAAGCACCGCCATTCAGTGGACATTCCAAGGACTAAACGAGAGGTGGCACACGCACACTTTCTTACGGCGTGCGCTTCGGGTGTACTTCCCACCTTCAACCACCTTGACTTCATGGTATATACTAGTTCACTGTATTCATGCCACTGCGGCCCAATGCTCGCTAAACCTTTCTAAAACCAAGGAGGTTACGCCCAGCGAGTATAACGTAGCAACCTTTTCCTGTCAGATAGTGCTCAATGTACATACCAGTGGCTGCTAATGGGGATCGCAGCGTGCGCGTTGACTAAAAGCCGAATGCTCCTGTCTCTCATTCTCCATTAGCAGCGATTGGCATGTACATTGAGCATATTTTTTATTGTTAAACAACGCACAGAAGAAATCTCTCACCGGCACCACCTTGGAGGTCAAATGTTATACCTATTTCGGGTATGTGCCACTGGTGGTTACGTACTACGAGGGACGCACAAGCCACGCCATAAGAGCTTCGCCCCTGAAAACGAACGCGCTTGTGGCAGCGTTCCGGCAGGTGGGCTGAGCTTCGGGGCTGCACGAGAACTGCCCTATAAAAACCAACGCCTCGTGCTCTCCGCTGCCTAACGGCTGGCAGCCCGAGCTAATAATCGAAGTGACTCAGTGTGTCATAGCATTCCCGGCAGGAAAGTGATTGGCGCCGGGTTTTCAAGAAAGGAAAGGCGAGCAAGTGAGATGATTATCGTTGTGCAGCAGAACTACTCCCGGAATACTGCATTTTTTCTTGGAGTATACAGTGCATGCTTTTAACTTGAGTGCCGGAGCTCGCATCGTCGAACTTGTTAGGAGGTGTACCTTTAATTTCTGGTAGTTTGGCACAAAAGGCCTTCGTCTGGTATTGCCAAGAAAAAGCGCGGCTGAGTGCAACCGTAGCTATTTTTTTTTGTTATTGTTAGCGTACAGCTATGGTGCACTTTCGCCTGCTTTTTTTTTCATTTTTGAAAACGTCGTCGACGTATATATAGTGGGGTGCTTGTAGCGACATCGTGGCGCGTACGCTCCGCCCATGCCAAAGCTTGCCACTACGGTGCACTAGAACAGCACACTGTGCTTTCCACCAACCTCTACGATCCCATACAGCGTGTCAGTGAAGCGCCTGCCGCGTCGCGGGGAGGAAGGACAGAACCAAGGATTAAAGAAAAAGAACTGCTGCTTTCGCAGCTTGACGATGTTGTCGAACCGCCGTATAAAGAAATCTTTTATTATGAAATGTACAGAGATATTGTGAATGCATTAATGAAACATGAAATATTAATCACATGTAGAAGTTCAATATTTTTAAACACGCGAAGTAAACTAATAGTGTGATTTTGCTGGCTTTCTCCGAAAAGCTTCCTTCTGTCTTTTTTCTTTTCTTTTCTTTCCGAATAACTTAGCGATTTCAGAATAGTTTTTTTTTCGCCATTTTTTTTCTCCGTAGGCAGTCCTCGCAGTTTTACAGTTCTCGTATTATAAATGCCATGTTTCATAGCTGTATATGTTCGGTCTTAGTCGAGCAGTGTGTTTCATTTTTCTGTTTTCTTTTTAGCAGTACTCGCTTTTATTACTCGCGGCGCAATTCGAAGCAAGGCGGCATTGATGAAAAAAAAATGATGACTGTTTATACCGTGAGGAGAAAAAGGAACGTTGTTCCCGGATGACCGCCGGCGTTGAAGACGAACTGAGCCGCCTCCTTGGAGGGAAAAAAAAAAGCGGCAGCGGCCGTTTTCTTCATTTATTTCTGCCACCTTCTCGAGCCAAGTGTGTTCGTTATCATCGCTACTGCGTCCTCCCCTTGCCTGCCGAGAAAGAGAGAGAGCTGAATCTGGGTCGCTTCTAAATTTGGTGCCATTTCGACTCCGGCGGTTGCGCAGCGCGATTCGTGTGCTCTCTCCTCGAGGAGGCCATTTGGCGGAGGAGTTCTTCGCGTGCGAAGACAGAGGCAGGCTTCGTGTTTATTCGTTGCGCACTTGTGCCCATTACGGACAGCGAGAATGCGCGACACAATATAACGGATATTTGACGGAGACTGCAGTACTCAGGAGACGTTACACGCCGCCAAAAAGGGTTGACCACTGAAGCCCTTTTCTCGACCCTATCGGGATCCTTTGCGTGTCGAGGAACGAGTTGAGGGAACGGGCGAAACGCCTGTAGTGCGCTCAGCGTCCGTTGGGACGTCACACTGAGCAGAGTGAACAGGGGCGATCCTATCGATCGCATTGAATTCCATTTGTTAAAACCTCCGTGCGTGACACACTCAGTCACCCCACAATTGTAAATTGTGCCGAAAGCACGCACCGGTTATTGGCTATTTGGTTCCCGAGTTATGCACCACAGCAATACACCAGTCACGAACGTCGTTCGTTGATTCGCTCATTTGTTCAACACAATATAGATTTTATTGCAAATCGGTTTTTCACGATCCCGCAAGGTGACGGAAGGGTAAAGAAAGGGAAGTTGGGGTCCCAAAATGGCGATGCTGTTGTGAGAGACGCCTTAATTCGGGCCACCTGGACTTACCTAACGCGCATCCGAGCACGCGGGCCGCAAGCATTCTATCAAAAAACGTGCCAGCAGATACCGGGATTCTATTCCGTGACCTTCACGTCACCGCGAAAAAAGAAGGGTAAAATATTTGCAGATCCCACGTACAGTGGGAATCGATGATATGCGAAGCACGAATGAGAAAGGTTGATATGTCACTTTGAAATCAGCACCACGTTACGAGGGGGAGGTAAATTATGCCGTACATGACTTCCTTGTCATGATTATCATGTTTAGATGTGTCGTTTACCTTCGTCATCCATTGATGTCACGTGAGACCATATTTAGTACATGTGCAGCTAGCGCAATGGACGCGAGCACGCTATGAGCGTGGTATGTTGTCATGGTCTTACATGACACGCGTGTCATGATTATCATTTTTGCACCATTCATATCCCTTCGTCATCCAATAACGTCACTTAACACCAAACTTGGTATATGTGGAGCTAGCAAAACGGACGCGAGCGCATCATGAAGGGCCCAATATACTCCGACGTAACGCTGACGCGCGCGCACGTTGGGCACAGCGATGCTATTAGCAAAACTCGAGCACTATTTATATAGTCTGACGCCAGGCGCGATCGACACGACCAGCGTCCGTCGGCGCGGCCCGACGGCAACCGGCGCAAAATGCCACATGCTGCATTTCGCGCCGATGCGTTACCCAGACAGCAATGCGTCTGCCTCTTTCCGTGACGGAGGGACGCCGCACGCGCTGAAACGCGCATGCCTCAAAGCAACGCAACGTGGCGCGCGCCTGCGAGTATATGGCAGGACCTGCGCCTGGCGTGGCAACGCCGGCGTGACGTGACGAAATGAACGCCGGCGAGCACGCGCACCGCGTCACGTCGAAATGTATTGGCGCCTTGACTGTGGCATGTAGTCATGTTTCAACATGACACGCATCTCATATATATGATTATCATGTTTGCAGCAGTCACATACCTTCGTCATCCATTGACGTCACGTAATGCCATATTTGGCATATGTGAAGCTATAGCGAAACGGCCGCGAGCGCATCATGAGTGTGCGACGTAGTCATGTTTTATGACATGCGTGCCATGATCATCATGTTTGGACGTGTCATTTGCTTATGTCGTCTGTTCGCGTCACGTAATACCAAATTTGGTACATGCGAAGCCAGTGAAACGGCTGCGAGCGCATCATGAGCGTAGCATGTTGTTATCTTGTTACATCACACGCATCTCATGTTTATCACGTTTGCACTAGTTCAGTGCCTTCGTCATCCATTCACGTCCCGTAATACTAAATTTGGAATATGTGAAGCTAGCGGGACGACCACCAGAACATCATGAGCGTGGCATGTAGTCATGTTGTTACATGACACGCATCTCATTATCATGTTTGCACCAGTATCATACCTTCGTCTTCCATTCACGTTCCGCAATACCAAATTTGGTATAAATGAAGCTAGCAAAACGGCCGCGTGCGCATAGTGAGCTTGGCATGTAGTCATGTTGTTACATGACACACATGCCATGATTTTCATGTTGATTCTGTCGCTTGTGTTCGGCATGAAATCATGTCGTACCATACCAGATTTGTAACATGCCATGTAAACGAAACCACCGCAAGAGCTGCAGGACCATGAAATATAAATCTTGACAGATAGATAGATAGATAGATAGATAGATAGATAGATAGATAGATAGATAGATAGATAGATAGATAGATAGATAGATAGATAGATAGATAGATAGATAGATAGATAGATAGATAGATAGATAGATAGATAGATAGACAGACAGACAGACAGACAGACAGACAGACAGACAGACAGACAGACAGACAGACAGACAGACAGACAGACAGACAGACAGACAGACAGACAGACAGACAGACAGACAGATAGATAGATAGATAGATAGATAGATAGATAGATAGATAGATAGATAGATAGATAGATAGATAGATAGATAGATAGATAGATAGATAGATAGATAGATAGATAGATAGATAGATAGATAGATAGATAGATACGCTCAAAGCATCGAAGGAGATCTGCAAGCTTTCTTTGGTGGGAAAGGGGGATAAAGCTGAGAAAATGAAATAGAATCCGTCCTTGTTCGGAATTCTAACGCAGGGCCTTTCCGGTTCGTGCTCTGAGAAAGAGGGGCTTTTTGTTTCTTTGCTTTCTTTCTTTTTAAAAAAAGGTCATCGTATAAGAAAGAATGCGAGTGAGGCAAATAAAAGACAGGACAGCGCTGACACCTCTGCGACGGACGAGCAGCGTTACTATAATAAACTCAGTTTAAAGCTCAACCGGAGAGTTGGGCCGGGTGGCGGTCGCGAAAACTAGTGGCGCTGCAGTCCGATATTGCTCCCGCGGTCCGGGGCGCGCATGTTGTGATCGGCGGCGGTGATGGCAAGCTGTTACTGCGAATGGTTCGCTGTATAGCACAAGGTCTGTGACGTTCAATTTGAGAATTAGTGGCGACACGGTAACTCACCACTGTCTTGGTTTTCTAGACAAGAAGTTTTGATCTCACGCGGAAAGTGGGAGCGCGCGCCTTGTTACCCTTCCGCCCTTGTTCTTGAAAAATTCCGCCCCGCATATGGAAGCCAAAATGTTCATAACACAGGCGGAAATCCCCCCTCTCTGAAAAAATAACGCGTGGCGCCCCTGGAATACCCAGATCCCAGTTTGTAGGAGCCACCAGACATAGAACAGCATGATGAAAGGCACACGGTGGACAACGATCTCGATACTTGGAGAGTTGCATCAGAGTGACATTCGATCGATCTTCAACTGTCGTGCTGCCGTCAAAGCAGTGGATATTGTTGCTTTAATATATATTTCCCTTGGGAACCAACACAATCGTATATAAGTGACCATGTTTTGTTACATTCGCTTCATTTTACAGCAATAGATATTTTTCTCGATCAACAGGTAACGGGGTGTTGCACGTGTCGGTGTCACTTCTTCCCGGTGCATTGTAGTACACCATGCAGTAACACATTGAGAGTGCACTACGTCCGTGTGTACGTTGGCAGAAAAATATAATAGTGACAACGTGCAAAGAGTGCCTATATAACATCTTTCGCAAGTACCCCTGGGGCAGCCGCGCCCAAACCACGCGAAAGTGTACCCACTCAGATGAAACGCTTTCAAGAAGACTGCTTACATCACCCTTTACCCGTCATTCTTTCTACACTAAAAGCAATTCAGAAAGCTCTCTAGAGACATTTCACGAAAACCCCGTAGTTGGTGACCTACCTCTTTTGGATTGCGCTTGAAAAGTTGGAGCGGTCGCCACTGCATCTTTTGAGTTATGTATACCGCTCATGTTGAGAACGTGATGGCAAGAGTAGTAATCTTTCATGTTGTGATGAGAATGTGCTTTCTTTTTCTTGTTTTTTTTTGCAAGAAAACCTGTCAGGCGTTTGATGAAAAAAAAACGTAAAGTGTGGGAAAGAAGGTGAAGTTGCTGTAATAATTTGCACTCCACTCTCGATTGATATCCGTCGCGGAGACTTGTCTGGTGAACAGTGCATAGCGTTGTTGGTATTGTTGCTTCAAGAAAGACTATTTTTTGGTCACTTGGTATTTATTGAAAAGTATCCAATAAATACCAAGCTTATCACTTGGTATTTATTGGTGTTCGACTCTGAGAGGAGGAGCCCGACAGGGCTTAAAACGACGCCGCAGAGCGCTGGACGTCGCTCTGAACCATGTAGTGGTTCAACCACCACGCTCGTGGTTTGTGAAACCCCTAACCTTTCTTTGCTGTAAATATGTGTAAATAGTGCCAAAAACCTGTTTGTTTTTCGTATCCTCTTCTTGTCAGCGTTCGTTTCGTCCACCCGGTTACACCACGCTACCACAAGAGACCGGGAAGTCCCCCATCGCCAACAACTGGTGGCAGCGGTGGGATGTCATCAGCTTCTTCCTCCTGCGACCTTAACAATGCAGAGTTGGTGAGCGTGTGTCGGCTGCATACGTCAAAATGGGTCTGACGGCTAAAATGCTAGAAATAAAGGGAGAAGTTAAACTATAAATATTTGAATTGGCAAGGTGTTGTGGCTAGTGCGTAAATTTAATGCAGTTTTCAAGTCTTAAGCGAAAGGAATGTTGGACGCAACAGGGCTGTTGAACTGCGATTCACATCAGCTGTCGTCGTGAGCCGCGATTGTAATACGAGCGTAACACGAAAGGCGCGCGTCACACGGGCGTGGCACGGCCACTCTCGACCGTTTATCAAGCTCGATTGAGCTGAAGACTATAAAACTACAGCTGGTTTCCTCACACAGTTAACGAATGAGTCGAATGCGACGAAAAATTTCATCCATTACTGGCTCGATCGCAATTAAAAGTGCAAAAATAATTTGATTTTGTAAATGGGAAAAAAAGCGGAAAAGAAGACAAAACTAATATATATATATATATATATATATATATATATATATATATATATATATATATATATATATATATATATATATATATATATATATATCACTGGTTCAACGAGCCGACGCACTTCGTCTCATTATTAGATACCAAGAACGTAAGCATAAAATTGAGGCTTCTATAGGCGTGATCGGACCACGCCTATAGAAGCGAGTTTTGCTCATACCTTCGAAAAAAAAAAGAAAGAAAGCGAAAAAAAATAAATAAAGCAATGCTAGCACTTTGAAGCTCCAGCGCTGCTCCTACGCGGGTGGTGAGTGGCTTCACCACCAGACAATTGAACCCGAGATGGCGTACCTTTGCGCAACTCTGCTACCTAAAGGTAGCAATCCAACTGCCACTTCCATTGCAGCGCCACCATGTGACTTTCTTTTTAGTCTTGCGGCAAATGCCCGCTTTATTCGAGCTCTTGTATGTGCAGCGCGTACCTATGCATTCGCGCATGCGCTCTTCGGACCTGTCGAGTGTATTTCGACCGGGCTCCCGCTTCCTTGCTCTGTTGCTGCCGCCCTCTTGAGTGCGCCCTGCCAACTTCCGGTGCGTTCTTCGCGCGTGCATCCTGCAGTAATCGACTCATTTATATTCTTGAAGGACCATACTCGACCTCCTCGGCTACGATCCCATTTTTCCGCATCGTAATAGCCGCGTTGCGTTTTTCCCCCTTCTTTACGCCCCCCCCCCCCTTTTTTTTTTATTTCTCATTCTGTCGCGGACAACGCCGACCCGTGCTCAGAATGCAAAGCTTACGATTTTCCTTACACAAGCCGCGCACTCCGTTCGTGGATCTCCTTTTCTGATTCGTCCTCCAGAAAAGTAACTTTTGCGCATTGTCGCGCACAGCGGGGACTGTACACGGGTGCAAGAAAAGGGTCGTCAGTCTGAATTTGTAGGGACCGTCGGGGCAATATTCTGCAACAGCCCATGCGTTGTTTCTGACCGTTTATGTAACGAGTCTTTTCTAGAGGGCGTGCGAAAACTGGCCGCAAATAAAGGGACGACACATCTGAGGCTTTCACTTTTGTCAGTGCTTAATAAACATTGCGTTAAAGAAAAGCAAAAACGAAGTACCGCCAACACTTAACACAGTGAAAAAACGAGTCAATTGACTGGCTGTCGGGCTGTTTTCTTTTTGTTGTTTTTTTAGAGTGTACAAGACATTTTGAAGTACCACATCGTGAACACAGTCCCATTTAATCTTTCTTTTCGGTGAGTCGTCTAAGCATATTCGTGGAGGTAAACTATAAGATGCAAAAGCTATAGAATTTATTTTCAAGTGCTTGATTTTGCTATGAAATAAGCAAGTTCTGTTTAACGCATACCCTTGGCAGACGTGCAGTTTTTTTTTTTTTTTTAAGAACGAGACTGAAGCAAATATTCACGCCTCTCGTCGGAATTCCGCTAGAGTGCGCCTGCTTGTCGCGAAGCAACTCTAGCATAACTTAGCACAACTTAGCACCATTGTTTTATTTTATTTTGTTTTATTACATATACTTCCGGCCTATTGTGAGAGCCTTATATTAGGGCAGCAGTGAGTGCAGCAAGCGCAAGTTCACCCTTAAGTGAAACGAGTCGCCTTCACGCGTAAGTGCTAAAAAAAAGAATATTGAATCAGTGAATTAATGAACAGCGCTGTACGTAAATTAAGGGGTGGAAAAAACACGAAGCAACAGTGTGTGAAGAAATGGCACTGGTGATGTGTTTAAACAAAAAAAAGGGGGGGGGGGGCGAATCCGTAAATTGTTATCAGTAACATCCGTAGTACACAGGGTCTTCAAGAAATGTGTTCAATACTCTTTAACAATCAGGACAAGGCGATATTTCCTCGCAGTCTCCACGGATGCCTTTTCTGTAGCGGTACGTATAATAAAGGAGTTGAAGACATCATTTGTAACAGTAATTAGTAAAGCTAAATTGATTAACGTTGTAATTAGTGGAGTTACGCAGTAAGTCAAAAGGGAGAATTGAAATCCTTCATGCCGACAACCCATCGCCGCTTTGAGAGTTCGAAAGAGTGGGCTCCAGTAGTAACTGCGAAATAATTAAATTATCCGGAACTCTGCGGCGAAACCGAAACTAAATGACCGATGAGCGCAACAAGCAGACGACAAGAATGACGTCACTATCAGAAACATCGGTTACAGGAGTGCAGTTTTTCCCCGTTCGATAAATTGTATGCCACTCATGCGTGCTGTGATTGCAAGCGCAGCCCACACAGCGAAGGCGGTTAATGGTATATAACAACGCTCCCTCACTTCGGGCGTCTTAGACGAATGTGGCAGTTTTTCGCGTTCCGGTTTGGCCGCGGAAATTAGGAGAAATTCATGAAATTGCTTTTATTACTGGAGGCCACTTTTTCGAAATCTTAAAGCGACAATGGGTTCTTCGCATGAAGGACTTCGATTCTCCCATTTGAATCAACTGCCTAACTCCGCTAACTGGCAAGTTAATTAAAATAGCTTTGCTAATGATGTCTTCTACCCTTTTAACGTGCCTTTCACTACAGAAAAAGGAACTGTGAGAACTGCGAGCAAATAGCGCCTTATTATGATTTTTTTAAGAATATTGGATATAGATTTCTTGAAACACCCAGTATATAAGTGGGCACAAGCGAAAATGTCTCCGCGTATACTCGAACACAGACGAGTGGTGTGTGATAGTAAGCGAGTACACAACGTAGCACGCTTCAAGCTGTTGGCGCTGTTAAGAAATAGTATTGTTACAAAAATCGCGTGCCAGAATTTCGAAGTGTCACATGCAATCGTTATCGGCAACTGCATTATCACTGGCGGTATTCTACTTCAGCAGTCATTAGAAGGCGCGGCTAAATAGCGCACACTTTTTGATAGCGTTGTGTATATATACAATCATTGCGGGACTCCGTTCCGATAGCATAGGTGCATTGTTGCTGTGAGCTGTAGCAGTAAGCGAACTGCGGGTTCAGCCGGTCGTTGTAATCATAGTTGCGGCATTTTCTATTCATCGGTCGTGCAATATTCTAAGAATGGGCCTCGTACAAAAACGCGTAGACGGTGTACAGACACTGAAGTTTCCAGAAAAGTGCACAAAAAACAAAAAAAAGGGGGGGGGTGAATAAGTGCCCGGTTTATTGATTCGCAGCCGGCGTTTTGGCGGCTTCCTCCGTCTGATGTACAGTCGAGAGTTGAAACGGAAAATTGAGGCCGTACGCTCCGGTACAGAATGAATGCTTGGTTAAAACCTCAGCAAGAAATAGAGAAGTGGTACACTGAGCAAGTTCGCTTCACATTGCGAACAATGCCTGCGCTGTAGCGAAGCTCTGCCGAGCAGAGGCAAATGAGACGGATGGCGCGAGATAAGAAAAAAAAAAATGGAGGGAAATAGTGAACGCCCCTTCATTATTTTTTTTCCTACAACGCAGTTTTTTGTGAAGGGAAAGTCTGCGGGAACAAAGGAAAGGCGCCCAGATGAAAATTCTGGAGGCGGACTAGGAACCCGTTGTGAGAACGGCTCTTAAAAGGAAGAAGCGCAGCTGCGGGAAGAAGACGATATTGCTAAACGACGGCACAAAAGATGAGCAACTCTGTGCACATCCCGGATCCGCCGCGTTGCCGACGCCTCTCTTTCGAAATGGTTCGCCTATTCTCGGTTACCATTTCTATTTATTTACTTATTTATTTATTCGTTTATTTTAACTCGTGCATTCGCCTCTCTTCCAACTGAACGACACGCATTCCGGCAATCTTTATTTGAGGCTGCTTTAGTGTTTAAAAAAAGAACAGAAACAAAAGACAAAGATTTGTCACCGTTCCTTCGTGCACGCGACACTTGCTGAGCGGTGGTTCGTCCACCGAGTAATCATCTCGGAGGCCGTACTGGCTTTTGTTCATTTTTTTGAGATGCCACAAAGAGCAGTGTTTTATGTGCGTTGTATGCGCCTGTGGCAAGGCCCCCGTCGCCAATAAATGAAATCGGTGTTTTGCAGGCGCGTAGGTTGATTTGAAATATGGGTACAGGCTATTCCTAACGCAAACCTTCACGTGCGTGTAGTTGTGTGCTGATACGCCCTCATCACTGGAAGGAACCGTACACGCGCAAAGTGCACCAGTGGCACGCATCACCCCATAAGAAGCATGAGAACAGAGCAAGAAGCAAGGACACGGGAAGAAAAATATAACCCACATTGTGTAGACTTCGAGGAACTTGTAATCATTGATTAAATAATATACAGCCGTCAGCACTTCAACTAGAACGCCTCGACTGGCTTGGACCGAGATCAGCGCCATCAACTGTTGAAAATGATATGATTGCTGCAGTTACCAATAGATGAAGCACGTGTCGGTTTCCCTTGTAAATTCCAATTTCCAGTCTGTCTAATCGGTTGGGTCGAATGCATTCACTTGGCATCCCGTTTTCACCACGTTTCGCTCGTGGCTGCACGCTATCGCGCGCCCATGGCATTCGTTGTCGTATACTCATCTCGGAAATGAACCCTTAGATGCGACAGCTTATGCACCTTACGAGTTTGAATTTGTTGCCGCTGCTCAAAAGAAGCCACGTCTATCAAAAGCAGATGCAACGCACTCTCTCTGGCATCCGACCTAGAGGTCACGTGCGGATGTCGTGCCCGAACAAGCACGCGATAGGCGTTTTTCTTTCTTCTTTTTTGACCAACGTTATTGTGGTGTACTACCTCATTCTGCGGGATGTTTTGGAAACGATGGCTTAGACATGGTAGAATAGATGAACACAATAAGTGAGCGAACGCATAGGAGCATTACTTTCGCTAGAGTGTCGAGAAATATACTGCTTATAGTGTGCTGAGCGCGGGCTAGGAGATGGCCCCGCAGCTGATGACTGCCGGCAGCGCCCGCATGGTGCGCTGTTCTGCGAGTGGGTGCATTTGCGTATGCCATATTTCCTTGCTCTCCGCAAGCGGTGTGAAGCGTGCAGGAGGCCGAGCCGGACGAGGCCAACTATTATTTTCCTGCATTTTCGGAGTGTTTGTTACATGATGCTTTATTGTATAAGAACTACTCGATTGCTTTCACAGTACTGGCGCTTTGAAATACCAAACGAAGATCATTTCGTGGCACACATTTCGCCATACACTACTGCCCGCAAAAAAAAAAAGAAAAAAAGACGCAGATCCCACGTAACTTGGGAATCAATGATATGCAAGGTGACTCAGTTGTAATTTTTTATTGAGTGAAACATTATTAAGTGGCGCTAAATATATTCAAGAAATTGGATAGTCAACACTGGAACCAGCATTGGCGTTTCATGAACATTTGGCTCTTCTTGCAAAGTATTTCGAAGACCCTAAGTTAAGGAGGTGATCGTGAGAGCACCCAGACGTAGGCGATTCGATAGATAGATAGATATATAGACAGACACACAGACAGACGGACAGACAGATGGGCGGCCGTATGGACGGACAGACGGATGGACGCACGGATGGACGCACGGATAGACAGACGGACGGACAAACGGACGGACAGACGGACGGACGGACGGACGTATGTATGTATGTATGTATGTATGTATGTATGTATGTATGTATGTATGTATGTATGTATGTATGTATGTATGTATGTATGTATGTATGTTTGAAATTTTGCCTAAAGGGCGATTTCATTCCCGACACCGTTCACCCTAATCCGAAAAGATAGTACGGTTGAGTCACTCTCAGAATGCTTTTCTCACACAATAGCCCTCGTATTCAGCCTTCTGTCTGACCTCTTGATCCAACTTTTTCATTCAGGAAACCCTGCTGGATCCGCTAGTGCGGAGAACAAGACACATTTTCCTTGTTCGACCGATAACCTCTTTGACTCAGCGGCACAATACACGTTTTTTCTTTGCATTGCCGCTTAGCTTTTAACATCTCAGGGTGTTGCAGTGTACATATGGCGCCGTCGAACTTCAAAGTAAATCAGATTGCAGCTGTCACACACTGATTTTAAACGTGGCGAGGCTCCTACAGCAACAGGACGAGAGGAATTTCGCGCGTTCGTGCACCCTCTCGACGCGCAGCGCCGCTTGTGGCATCTGAGTGCAGTCATCACATGCGCGGACAGCCTCTCTCGTACAAAATGCGTGCCCTCAGCACACTAGGCAGTATAGACACTGTACTTTCGCTTCCGCGGCTGTCGTCTACTTGATGCGCTGGCCGCTTAGACAAGAACGCATGCGAAACGCCGGCACATTAGCCCCGCATCTTGTTTTTATTCATGGGGGAAAAAATGAAAAAAAAAGATTCCCTTATTCCCTTATTCCCTTATTGCCACATTCCCTTATTCATGCCACATTCACACATTCCCTTATTGCGTCTCATTATTTATCTCAACTTTTATTAATCTCTTGAAGGAACACATTACATAAACTACGCATGTCATCGTAAACAATTTTCGCCATGTCACGCGCCATGTCACTGTTGGTAGCGTCAGAGCACAGTCGTCTACGTAGAGGACCAACATCACTGCTCTCCTGTGTACGCCGTTCATACGCGCACGTCATGCCCTCATTCTCTGGGCGCGCGGCCGCGAAAAGAAGGGGAAGCAGCGTTCATCTTGAAATTTGACCCATTTTCGTGGCGTGCAGCGTTGCAAATTTTGGCAGATGTTATCAGGTAATGGGCTAGCTCCATATAAGCTTTAACAAAGTGGGTCTCACTGCACCGGTTGCCGCGAAAAAAAAAAAAGTGCAGTTGTCATTATGCTAGTTGTCACAAAATTGACAAGTCGAGAAACAACGTGCCGTCGAACCAACGCTAGAGGGGTGTTTCTGCGCCCTAAAACGCGTATGATGTTGGCCTTTCTGCCAGGTAGCTTGAAAAGTTCTAATTCGATAATTTCAAAAATTGCACGTATTTAGATTTTGCACGCCTCATGCGTTGTAACTCGTGTGATGTTGCATGGTATGGGAATGGGCGAGGTTAATGTATTAGAATTCTCGGCAACACGTTTGCTGTACTAACCATCATCTTTTGATATTGATTTTCTTTGGTGCAGATGATAAAGCGTACCAGCCCCACTCAAGCAAAATCACAACTCGTGCGATGGCCACAAGAGCAGACACTACATAAAATAAACTATTTGATAGAGAAGAAGGCGTGCGACGCGAAGTAATTTAGAAGCATGATGCATTTAGCTGTCTCTGCTGCCAGTCAGCTTTTAAGCTTCCGATAGTTGGTGTTGCAGCCAAACAGAGCGCTATGGTAGCCTGTCGTAATTCGATTGTCGTCAGCACTATTGCATACCTGCCAACTCTTCCGAATCGTCCGGGGGACTCCCAAATGTTGGCCTAATCTCCTGATTGTACGACTGCTATCGTAATCTCTCGAAAAGTAGCCGATACATCAGAGGCTCTTTTAATCATGCGTGCACGCCAGCTTTTTCTGCTACGACAGTTGCGGGGCTGTTGTAGAACGCTCGCCACTATACTTATAGTTCATTGTAGCCACACCGTATAATACGGCTAAGTATATTACAGGCACTGTAGCACCGCCCATCTTTGCGAAGACCGGCGGCCGCAAGACCCGCCCACTCGCCACCGATTGTGTGTTTCTCCGAGTTCAGTTGGAAGGCCAATGGCAGTGTGCAAAGCAAAGAAGTACTTGCAAGTGCATTTGGGCTCATACACAACGAAGCTTCAGTGCTTTGTGACCTCGTGGAATGGTTGGATCCACGTGCGCCTGTGGTGTAAGCGCTTCGAACGGTGGCAAGGCTGACATACCATTTGCAGAAGCATCAGAACGTTGCGGACGGGTGTTCACGCTGTGGACGGGCAAAACAACATCGGGAGTTTCTTCAAAAAAAAAAAAAAACTGTGAAGACAATGTGATCCGCGCAGAATGCACAACTTGCCGCTAAGCTTAAGCGATCCCCATATCGCTTCGTGCGGCTACACGAAGCGATATGGATGCGGTCGTTCGAAAACAACTGCCATCGTCGGGGCAACGGCTTCATATGTGAAAAACACAATGGTAGAGGCCCTCTAACGCCGCAGAGGGTCGCAAATGTCACTGTCGCACTGATTTCCTTCAATATATATATATATATATAAATGGCAGGCATGGTGGTTGAGTGGCCGTAGCGTTGCATATAGTCCAGTAGATCCTCCGTGAGCGGTCACAACGTGGTTTATTTCGACGTTTCGGCCTAGAGTCTGGCCTTCATCAGGATTAAAGATACAGTTTGTTGGTGCTCAGCTTTATACAATCTCAAATCAGAGGGCAAGGAAAGACAACCCAAAACAATTCCAAGTGTAACTACTCTTCCTAAGTGTAGCTGTCGTCTGTTTTCTGTTTTATTTTACTACCCAATCAATTGTGCCATGCATGACATGCCCAACAGCAACCCTGTGCACAGCCGGGAGGCCCCCACTGCACGCGTAATCCAGAAGCGGGCAAGGAATTCGCATTGCGCCCGCTTGCACAGCCTACCGCAATACGGGGCACCCCTCTTTTTACGACGAAATGTTGACAGGGCTCGGAGTAGTTAGAGGCTTAGAACTTCCTAAAATGCCCGCTTACCAGCCTCTGCCACAATACAGGGCACCCCTCCTTCTACGACGAATTGTTTACGGGACTCCGAGTAGTTAAAGGCTTAGGACTTCCTGAAAAGCTCTTTTTTGCCCCACACCGAACCGCCAGTGCCAGGAGGGGCCGTCTGATCAGGAGGAATGCGTTAGTGAACGGAAACATACACAGACCGCTGACATCAGAAAGGTGAAGGGGAGAAGGGGAAGAGAGATGAAGGGGGAAGTGGAGGGAAGAGTGGAGGGGGGAGGTGGAAGGAAGAGTGGAAGGGGGGCACCCGAGGGGCGTCCACCGTATATTATTTTTCTCTTCTTCTCTTTTTTCTGCTTTTTCTTTTCTTTTTCTTTTTTTCTTTTCTGTCTTTTTTTCCTCTTTCTTTGCCCTCTGATTTGAGATTGTATAAAGCTGAGCACCAACAAACTGTATCTTTAATCCTGATGAAGGCCAGACTCTAGGCGGAAACGTCGAAATAAACCACGTTGTGACCGCTCACGGAGGATCTACTGGACTATATATATATATATATATACATATATATATATATATATATATATATATATATATATATATATATATATATATATATATATATATATATATATATATATATATATATATATATATATATATATATAATGTTGGTGTGTGCACACGCGTTCATTACCGGTGACACCGCTGTGACTAGGTATAGTAATCGACAAGTCACTTGATGTCAATTTGTCAGTTACCTCTGCAATGTCGCCGCGCTGGAGCAATCCCTTCCGTGCAGTCCTTCGCGAGGCGTTGTGTCGCGCGTGTCTGTTGATCGACCTTGCAAGCGGGAGATATTTGGCATGTGGTCGCTGCATCGAAAGACAGATCTTGCGAAACCAGTGTTCTTCCCGTGAGTGGCACGCAAACTATCATAATTTATTATCAGCCGCGCCCTGTCGTCTTCGCTCCTCCCGCCCTAGCCGCCGCGGCGTCGACCCTGAAACGAGCCGAGCGCTCGATCTGTTGCCGCCTCGCGTGCACCAGCAGCTGCGCATAAGGAAGAGAGAAGACGCCTTTGGATTGGCAGAGGTGCGCTCGCAGCTTCTTGTGGTGTATTGGAATGGGGCAGTTTGCTGTCTAGCGCCGAAAGCATGGCTCCACAGCACCTTCGGCTGTTTTTGCCATGACGGCCAACGCTGCCGGAGCATGGGTGGATGGATTGATTGATATAGCTGTACCCTTTGAATCGGGCGGCGGCTAACGCCACCTAGCCATAATGCTTAGTGAACCAAAAACTAAATTTATCTTTTTTTTCTTTGAATTGTGAAGTTGAGGACTGATACTTTGCAGTGAAGGGTTTAATTTTCACTCGTGCCTTGACTTTAGCCACCAATCACATAACCTCCTTCTAGTTAATTCTACCCGCTTAAAGTCTATTTTGCCCTCCCTGTCCCTAAACCACAGTGCTTTGAAAAACTCTGCGCCATCATCCTGAACTATAGGGAGAAGCCCATTACAGAACATTATCATGTGTTCGGCAGTTTCCTCGTCCTCTCCACATGCACTGCATACTGTGTCTACCCCTTCGTATTTGGCCCGGTATGTCTTGGTTCGCAATACTCCCGTCTTGGCCTCAAACAGTAGAGAACTCCTGCCGAGTATTATCATAGATCCTTTCCTTGGCAGTTTCCTGCTTAAAAGTTCGATAGATCTCTAGTGCGGACTTCTTAATCATGCCAATTCTCCACATATCGGTCTCCGTTTCCTTCACCTTCTTCTTAAGTGTTAGTTCTTTTTGGTTTGGCCCGCTGCTGTTTTCTAAGTATTTACCCGTCAATTTTCTGGTTCGCTTCCTCCATTTTGTATCGACATTCTTCATATACAAGTACCTGAATACCTTCCTAGCCCAACGCTCCTCCCCCATTTCTCTCAATCGCTTTTCAAATTGTATCTTGCTGCTAGCTTCCCTGCCCTCAAATGATTTCCATCCCATATCACCTTGTACTCCCTGATTTGGTGTATTCCCGTGAGCTCCTAAAGCAAGCCTACCTATTCCACGTTGCTTGATTTCTAATCTTGCTTGAACTTCTGATCTCATGCACAAGACCGCATTGCCGAACGTCAGCCCAGGAACCATGACCCCTTTCCATATTCCTCTCACAACATCATACCTATTGTAATTCCACAGTGCCCTATTTTTCATCACTGCTGCATTCCTGTTACCTTTAGTCGTCACGTATATTTCGTGTTCCCTCAGGTACTCGGTCCCATTGCTTATCCATACGCCCAGATAATTATACTTATCTGTTATCTCTAGCGTGACCTCCTGTGTCTTAAGCTCACTACCTTCATTACCATTAAAAATCATGACTGCTGATTTTTCCTTACTGAATCTGAAATCTAACCTATCTCCCTCATTACCACAGATGTCCATCGATCTCTGCAAATCTTCCTTGCTGTCAGCCATTAGCACTATATCATCTGCGCACATCAATGCTGGTAGTGCCTGTTCAATGAGTTTTCCTTGTTTGACGAAAAAGAGGTTGAAGCCAAGTCCACTTCCCTCTAATTTGACCTCTAATCCTTGTAGGTACATCATGAATAACACGGCTGACAGGGGACACCCCTGCCTAAGCCCCCGTTTTACCTCTGTGGACTTGGATACCTGCTTTTCCCACTTTATAACTACCTTGTTACTTTTATATATATCCTTTAAAAGATTAGTGACTCCAGCTTCCACGCCTAGTGTGTCTAGTATATTCCCCACATGTCCTCGTGAACCACGCTATCGTACGCTCCCTTGATATGCAAAAATGCTTGCCACAGGGGCCTGTGTTCCTTTTCTGCTATTTCGATGCGCTGCGTCAGTGAGAACAGATTGTCTTCCAACCTCCTGTGTTTCCGAAACCCATTCTGCAGTTCCCCCAGCACCCCCAGCACCCCCTCATCCTCTATCCATACCTGCAGTCTTTCCTTTATAATCTCCATCGCCAGCCTGTAAACCACTGATGTCACTGTTATAGGACGGTAGTTGGTTATGTCAGCTTTGTGCCCCTTTCCTTTATAGATCATGCTCATCCTGCTAAGTTTCCATCCATCTGGGACTCCACCATCGATAATTGTTTTGCTCACTGCCTCTCTCAAAGTCTGTTTAGACTTCGGACCCAATGTCTTTATCAGCATAATTGGAATGCCATCTGGGCCTGTCGATGTACTACCAAGAACACTCTTCTCAGCCCTTTTTCACTCTCGTTGTGAAAATGAAGCCGTTGTGCCACTTGATCCATCCTTGTCTATTGTGGTGCATAAGGCACTTCTTTGTTGAAATTTTTCTGTCACCCTTGTTCCTATATATTGAATAGCTTCGTCCCATTCTAGCCTAGCACCTTGATCTGTAGTTATAAACCTCTGTTTTAGGCTTGTCTCATTTCTACGGGAATTTAGATGGTTCCAAAATTTCGCAGCTGCCTTTCTATCCTTTTTATGTACTTCTGCCAGCCACTGAGCCCCCTTCTAATTTTTTCATGGATCAGAAGGGATGCTTCCCTTCTAGAGCTTAGAAAGATGTCCCATTCTTCTTCAACATCATCTGTCGGTTCACCCCGCTGCTTAGCATGTCTGTGTTCCCTAGAGGCTTCCTGACGTTTTGCTATGGCTCTCTTAACTTTCTCATCCCACCAACTCTTGGGTTTGTGTCTTCTTTTCCGGAGTGACTTGTCACGTGTCTTAGCAAGCTCTAGCTCAAACAGTCTAATTAGATTCATTTCAGAGCGTTCCTTTTATAACAGGGCACACCGTACTACTGTGGCGCCACCTGTTGGCGCCCCCTGAAGAAACTTATGAGAAGCTAAGAGATAAGCCCTCCGAGATTCGTAGTTGTAGTTGCCGCAATGATCGTGCAATGTATAAAACTATTGGTAAAATCTATAAAGAAGTATAACGGTATTCGACATTGAGCGCTCTAATTTTTTTTTTTTACGTTGCGACTGCTTTTTTTTCTGGCTCGTCCTGGTGAGGGGTCGTCGTGGAAATCACTTGATGATGTTCACGCTGTCCTTTCGGACATCCTTCTTTGTTTCGTCGCAATAACTCAGATTAGTCTGACAGCTAGGCAGGCGTACATATGCATGGAATGAACAGCGATGTGCTTTTTTCAATTCCTTATGCAATTAAAACAGTAAGCAAGCAGACTGCCGGGGTCTCTAAGCTCATACGACGCAGGAGCAGCTGCATTATATTGTTAATGCGCAGAAATGTGTTGGATGTGTTTTAATATTGCAAACGATTTCAGTTTTAATCGTGTGATGTGGCTATCTTACAAAAGAACTGCAGAAAGTTTTGCCATGCAAATTAAAAAAAACTCTGCGCGTTGATGTTGGTGCCCTTCCGGTGGCGTATATATGCACACACACACACGCACGCACACACACACACACACACACACACACACACACACACACACACACATATATATATATATATATATATATATATATATATATATATATATATATATATATATATATATATATATATATATATATATACTGTAATAAGCGAGACAGACACAACACCCGTTCGTTGGACAAGCTGTTCTATTCTGTCTGCGTTCTTCTCTTCTTTGCTCTAGCTACCCACGTGCCGAAGCGCCAGCGTGTTTCTTAGTCATGACACTTGGTCATGACTGCACACGCGCGGAGCTGGCGGCAAAGTCTCTGGTGGGCGGGCTTGGCTGCATTGTGGTGGTCAGCCTGGACCACAATGCAACATGGTGCGACGGTCTGGGGGAAGCGTCTCTGGTGGACGGTACTGGCTGCCTCGAGCTGGTCGCTCTTTTGCACACCACGATGTCTCTTGAAAAAGTGCTGTGGACTCAGGTGGCCGGCGCTGGCTGCCCCGTTGCGGCCGACGCTCTCTGCCGTGCCGCAATTTGGCCCCGGTATCTGCGAAAGGTAGATTTGGCAGTCGATATACTGGCTGCATCTCGGAGGTCGGCCTTGGCCACGCTGACTGGGTGCTAGAGTCTTTCACGAGTCTAACGGGAGGTCGAGACTGGCTGCATCGTTGTGGTCGGTCTCGGCCATGCAGAGACTCTCTGTGGGAAGCAGCTAACATGCACCTGACAGCGTGCTTCGAACGGGCCGCAAAATCAGCGGCAGACGTTGAACTCCGGGCGAGGGTAGCCGAAAGAGTATCCCAAAAGACGCGCTGGGTACCTTGGCTTGTGTCGAGAATGGGTACGCAACTTCTGAGATGTGTGGCAGAGAACATAATTTACGGCAGGTTTTGGCATCTGTGGCAGGACATTTTGTGAAGCTGTCATCGTATTGGCTGCTGTCTGCATCAGCGGCAGACGTTGAACTCCGGGCGAGGGTAGCCGAAAGAGTATCCCAAAAGACGCGCTGGGTACCTTGGCTTGTGTCGAGAATGGGTACGCAACTTCTGAGATGTGTGGCAGAGAACATAATTTACGGCAGGTTTTGGCATCTGTGGCAGGACATTTTGTGAAGCTGTCATCGTATTGGCTGCTGTCTGCATCTTGAGCGCCAACTTTCTTCTCATGATCTTGGTCAGTGAGACCAGCAGTGGTTACCTCGGGCTCTAACGGTGCCGTGACCATTGGCGGTTCAAGCATATGCGATGCTGGTGTCTCCACTTGCCTCAGTAAAGGTGATATTGGGGCTGGCTTCTCTAACTGATCTGTATGAGGACTGGTGTCAACCTCTTCCACTGACATAATGGCGTCGCGTACCGGCGCGGGTATTGAGAGCAGCAGTGGCGTGTCGCACCTGCGTCTGACGTCATTTGTAGGACAGGCGGAGAAGCTTTCTGCCGCGCGGCTAGAGGGCTCTGAGGAACCTTCGAGCTGTTGCTACGCTTCAGCTCGGTGTGCGAATGGGGGTGCGTCGGTGAAGGGCAATGCAGCATAGTCAAGGTGATTCTCTGCGGCTGTTTTGTTGGAGCAACGCCCTTCAAGAGGTCCGACTTCGGTAGCGGCCTCTGGCCGCAGTGAACTTGCTTCGGGTATCGACAAAGTGTCTAACTTCTCGTGTGGTAAGCTGCAGCGCACAGCTGCCGCCTCGAGGTGGAAAGCCTCTGGGGCTTGCTCCTCGATACCGGCCAGGTTGGACGGGGTGGTGGTGGAGAGGTGGTAAGGATTACGACCAAAAGCAGCTATGAGCTTGCAGCTCCACTCCGCCCATGACTGCTGCATGCTTCCAGCCTTCATACCGGTGCCACGCCGCTGCACCTTCCCGAAGACGGTCTACAGCCACGGTCCATTTCTGAGATTCCGTCCAGGCCTCGCGCATTGCTATCGCGTTGACCGTTGCCACCCAGCTGTCGGCGTCGTTCCGGACCCCGTGGAATTCCGGTAGTTCGTAGACGGCTGGTGATTGTGAGGTAGCAGGTGGCAACGCAGAGATCACCGACGCGATGCAGTTGAGCTGATGTGAGAGCTCGATCAGAGAAGACCGAAGCTCCCTGCGTTGCTCCGGTGTGCTTGCCTCTAGGTCGTACGAGGCAGCTGCATCCAACACTGCGTTAATGTCACACAATGCTGGCAACATTGTAGGAGCTCGCTCGGCGATCAACGCTGTCAGTTTGTTAGTCTCGGCGCGGAGCAGTGCGATGGTACGCCGCAGCTCCACGGCACTGTCGCACGAGGCTTCTGACCCGCTTTGGTTCGCGTCCGTGAAGTACGTGGTTCTAGTAGTACTCACGGTGGTGCACGCACGTCCAAGGAAGCATGAACAGCGTTTCTTGGCGGCTCATGTGTTGGAAGAGTACCGGACAGGGAATGCAGGCCGTGGGAAGCTTGAACAGCATTCCCAAAGGACAGGAGCCACTGCGTATTACGGCCGGGAAGTGGTAGCATAGTGTCCATTGGGTGATGCCCTGGTACCACGGATGCCCTTGTGAGGATGCCCTTGTGAAATGGTACCGGTAATGTGTACTGCAGCCGCCGAGGAGGCCTTGACGCCGTCCTCAAGCGGCGCTTATCACGGCTGTCCTGGATGACGGAGCCGGGACGTAAGACTTCATCTTCGTCGGCTGCGCCATTGTAATAAGCGAGACAGACACAACACCCGTTCGTCGGGCAAGCTGTTCTATTCTGTCTTCGTTCTTCTCTTCTTTGCTCTAGCTACCCACGTGCCGAAGCAAGCGCCAGCGTCTTTCTTGGTCATGAGAAATATATATATATATATATATATATATATATATATATATATATATATATATATATATATATATATATATATATATATATATAGCCGCTATGGCTACAGATGGCGCTGACTGACACTCCCACGTTAAAGTTCACATAGATACCCAATAAGGTGACTGGGAGGATAGCCGCCGTGGTATCTCAGTGGTAGAGCATCGAACGCGTTATTCGAAGGTCGCAGGTTTGGTACCTGTTCACGGTAGGTTGATTTTTCACCCACTTTTCTTTCTTATTTGCATTACATTGGTTTTAATAACTTCCCCTATACATTCCTTGGCATTATTGTCTGTTAGATCTCCTTATATATATATATATATATGTGTGTGTGTGTTTGTGTGTGTGTGTGTGTGTGTGTGTGTGTGTGTGTGTGTGTGTGTGTGTGAAAAAGAATGTGTTCTTGGATCCAGTGGAACAAATACCAAAAAGTTCTCGTTTTGCGCGTCCTCCACTTCTTGATATATATATATATATATATATATATATATATATATATATATATAGATAGATAGATAGAGAGAGAGAGAGAGAGCAAACGTACAAATTTGTTACCGTTGTACATGTGCATGTGATGTACGTCCTGTCGTGGGCCTGCCGTATATCCGCGGTTACTTGGGACTGCACTTGTGGTTGCTGACCCGCAAGGCGGGAGGTTCGGCGGCCACATTTTCTATTGAAGTGAATGCGCGTGAGGACCGTGTGCTTAGGTTCACGTTAAAGAACCTCATGTGTTTGGAATTTCCGGAGCCTTCCACTCATAATCATATATCCTGGCTTTGGGATGTTACACCCCGACGATTATTATTATTCAGAACGACAAGCTTGGCGAGTTGACCCAGCTTGCCGTGGAAATGCAGTGCCGTAGCCAGAAATTTCTCCGTGATTGATGGAAGTTCGGGAATGCTGGCAGGCCGTTTCGCAACTGCACTAAGCTTAATACGTGGTTAGGGCCAGGTAAGCAAGGTCCTTCAGAAGGACTCTGCCCTTGACCTGTCCCGCTTTCTAGCGTGTCCTTTATTTTTTACATGCAAATTTGGGTGAGTGTGTCGACATTCGAGTTGTACGAGCCTCTGTCCCTTCTCTGACTCACGCTGTTAATATCAACAGTACCTCCCCGTGCTCGTTTAAGAACAATGCGACGTCGAACTTGTTCCGGAGATCGCCACAGTACGGCGCCTTATACCGCTGTACGCAGTTTTGCGAATGTTTTGACATCTGGCCATAAGATTCCACGCTGTGTCCATTTTCCCCTTTTCTCTCTCTGTAAATACATGGCAAAACATTTCTTTCGGTTGAGCAATGTCAGCATGAGAGTTTAAAACGGGACCTTGCTTCGAAGCCACAACGAGCTGCGGTTTCCTTGTCCACTTGTGATTTAACTTTTTTTTTTCTTAATAACCACTTGCGTCTTCTATACTCCCTCGCTTTGTGTTTGTTGTGGTTGGCGGGCCACCTGGCGTGGCCTCAATATGGTGCTTATCGTCTTGGGCCCGCTGAAGCCGTGCCATTTTCGTTTTTTTTTTTTTTTGAACCGACTACCGGAAGACGTAATTTGAGGCGAAACGGCGCGCCTCGGAAGAAACGTTGTTCGCGATTAGCCTTCGGTTGCGAAGCTCTTTTTGTATGTGCACGTCCATCCTACCTTTGTCCAACAGTTGCGTTTTGCCGAAGGCGAACTTCGCGTTTCGTATTGCCGTGTGGC
Source organism: Rhipicephalus microplus (assembly GCF_043290135.1). Lineage (NCBI taxonomy): Eukaryota > Metazoa > Arthropoda > Arachnida > Ixodida > Ixodidae > Rhipicephalus > Rhipicephalus microplus. Next base: position 165,374,729 of record NC_134706.1, on the reverse strand, counting down.
GAATGTCCTCGGAGTCTTCGTTGGCGTCCACAACTGAAAAAAAGCAGCGGATGCGTTGGCTGAGTTAATTCAAAGGCGTTGCGGTCTTCGGATTCGCGGTACAGAAAACGTAGGGACTGAACGCGGCGACACGCACACCGCGACTGATAGCCATAAATGTAATGGCGACTGCCTATCTATACGATAACTTATTGTTATTGTTTAGTCGAGACTTTCATGGCAACGCAGCGTGTTCGTTATGGTTGATGTTGCTCTAAAAACGTGCATTTCAATGTCAACACTGATTTTTGGCGGGCTAGTTCATGGTGAGCCTGCTGTTGCACGCTCAGTATTTCTGGCAATTCTTATTGCCGCGTCTGCGCCCTCCTTCTTTGAGCACATTGCTGTATATTTGATGCATATACATTTGTCAACATAGTTAAGCGCCTGTCTAAGCAAAGACTAGATGGAAGAAAATGTGTGCGCTATCGAAATTCGAAAACATGAGCTGTAATATATATATATATATATATATATATATATATATATATATATATATATATATATATATATATATATATATATATATATATATATATATATATATATATAGCCTCTATGGCTACAGATGGGTGAAGTTAGGCACATGCTCACGGAAAGACCACGCGGTCGTTTTCCCAACCTTCTACCTGGTTCCTCAGACGCGCAAACATCGCCAATGCTTAACTCTCCGCTGCATAAAAGAATTTAATCCACTATTGATGACCCAGATGCATTTAATACTTTGTACCGCATGCGTACTTTGCAGACTGACTTGGTATTAAGCTCAGCAGTTCCACAAAGACAGAGGCATTCACAATCAGCATCTTGTGAAGAAAAGTCTTCTGCAGAAGCGTCTAGTGTTCATCAATCACTAGATTGAAGCGACATCAATCCAGTATACAACCTCACTGCCAACACTGAAAACAAAAAGCGCAGATGCGACTTCTGATGACACAAGTACTCTTCAGGCAACCACCAACAATGAGCGGTTTATAAATACAGAAGATTCGAGTGCACGAAGCCCCCCACATTGTCTTGCGCCAGAAACAGCTGCATTGGTTGGCGTCGTAGAAGCCTGCGGAGGACTTCCTAAGAATCCTGGCACATTACGATCAATGTCACACCACAAACAAGTCGACGAAACCAAGAAACTACAACGTCAACGTATACTTCAACATTGTCAACGACGAAAAAAAACTTCATCGAAACCGCTCTTAGGGCTCAAAGAACACTACAAAAAGGCCCGTCGTCGTGGATACATTCTCCACTAGAGAATAAAAATGCGCCTTCGGTCAAAACATCTGCGACATAGCAATAGAAAAATCCCCCAAAAGCCACAAAAGCACCCCTTGTACTCGGCAGAATCACAGGCAGCGCCCAATCAACCTCGATCAACGCGCACGCAAGCTGCCTGCACGGCCTGTGTATCACTCACGACGAGGAATTCGATGCCTGCTATATCGGAACTGTCGATTCTGCATTATGTGCGAACCTCGTTCGTTCTTCACAAGAATGCCAGCTGTTATTACCCCTATCTCCACGTCCAAAGCATTTCTGTGTTATCCAGGATGCAACCACCAGCCTCACACACCAGAACGTGCGTTAACCGGACTGCTACACTCGCCTGAAGTCTTTGAAAGTTTACGGAATTCCCCTGGAGCATAGAACCAATTGTGAATTTTGACATTTGTGGCTCTTTAACCTCTCCTTGTTTACTTTTTCTTGTTCGTAATCCATGCCTTCTTTCGGGGAGAGGGGGAATCGTGTGAAGTATGAAGCGATGGTTGGTAGAGGCAGAGGAAGAAGAAGTGCTTTTGGAATAAACATGGCGTATGAGCCAGGCCACTCCTAGCGTCACACACACACACTATATATATATATATATATATATATATATAGCAGTAAGCAGCGTCCGGTCAAGCGCAGCAAGCACGAGCTTATGCTGATGGCGATGCCCCTGAGGCGCCGAGAAATGCCGCTGAAGCTTCACTTCTTCACTAATATATATATATATATATATATATATATATATATATATATATATATATATATATATATTGTGGGCGTTTGTTACTTTTATCATCACCCCTGACTGATCACAATCGCCATCATCAGCTTGTCTCTTTGTCCTCATTGCCACTCTGGGTCATAATCATCGTCATCGTCTGTGTACTGGCTCTGCCCGTTCGTTTTGCGAGGTCTTTCCTCAAATAAACGCTGACGCAGCCAAGACTACCAAGACTTCATACGTGGTGGAGGTGGATTCGGTCCTTTGACCTCCCACAGCCAGCTACACCCCTAGAGCTTCGTTCAGGCCGCCGCTTGCGCCCACAGTCAGGCAGCATGTTCCAGAGCGAGCCTGCCGGCACTGATGTCATTAACCACGCACCGCCGCAAGCTGCCCCTCCTGCTTACATACACGGACATCAGCGGAAACCCCCGCTCTTCGCTGGTCTTCGGGGAGAAGACGTAGAAGACTGGCTTGATGACTACGACCGCGTAAGTGCCGCTAATAGGTGGAACGAGGCCGCCAAACTGCGTTACGTGCCTTTTTATCTGATCGGAGTCGCGAAGACATGGTATTTTAACCACGTCGTTGACTTACCCGACTGGGCTACCTTCCAGCAGCAGCTGCGACACGTCTTTGGGACACCAGACATTCGATCCGCCGTCGCGAAGAGAACACTCGGTACTCGCCGACATCCCGGTGAATCGTACACTTCATACATCGAGGGTGTCCTCGCACTCTGCCGGCGTGTCAATCAATCCATGCCGGAATCGGACAAAGTGCGCCATATATTGAAAGGCATTGGGCCTGTTGGCTTTAATGCCCTCGCTGTGCAAAACCCAGCTACCATCGCTGATGTCGTGACGACATGCCAGCGCCTTGATGCTCTGGACTCTGTTCGCCTTCAACCGGACATTGGCGACCACCACTCCACGTCAGATGGCCATCTGCGTGACCTCATCCGGGACTATATATACGCGAAGAATTGCGGTCCATGGGCTTCACACCTTCTACACCGCGACCTACACAGCCTTCGGGAATGCCCTTACGTGACATAATCAGGGAGGAACTTACATCCCTGACTGGCTCTGCGCCCGTACAGCCACCTGCTTCTCACCCTATATCCGCGTACCCTCAAGTTGCTGCCGTGCCTCCCACCGACGCCCACGCGACAGTGCCGCGTCCATCCGACGCGTCAGTTGCTGCCGCTGCCCCGGTGAACTACCATTCCGTGCCCCTTGACCCTTCGGCCCACCTGACCGCGCTATCTCCAGGTGCCCCGAATGCCTTCTATTCCGAACCGTGGCGCTTGTCTCGCCCTGTATGCTACTACGGTGGCTATCGCGGCCACGTATCTCGTTTCTGCCGAAAGCGCCAGCAAGATGAGCGTCGAAACGACGTGCGTGAACGGCATTTGTACACCGGGGCGTCTTATCAAGGTCCGCGTTATTCGTCTCCCCCGCACCGGTCTCCATCTCCTCCTGCATCGACTGCACCACGAAACAGCCGAAACACGAGACGCCGCTCGCCTTCGCCCTTCCGCCGTTCCACTTCTCCACTTCGGCCCGCCTCATTCACCTCTGATATTCATTCGGAAAAGTAAGTGATGCAGTTTGTGGAGGAAAAACTGCATTCGCAATTAGAACTGAAATTCCTCCATCAGGCCCGTGTAACATGGTTTCTGTGGAAGTGGAAGGAGTGCGAGCCTATGCTTTGGTGGACACAGGTGCGACATTGTCTGTGATACGTGCTGATTTGTGTGAACATTTAAGGAAAGTAATGACGCCTTACGATGGCCCCACGTTAGTTGCTGCCCAGGGGAACGTCATTCGCCCTTCCGCGTTTTGTACTGTGCGTGTTTTCATGGACGGCATCCGCCATCATGTCCAGTTTGCTGTCCTGTCCCGCTGCTCTCACCAACTAATTTTAGGGTGGGATTTTCTATCATCTGCTTCCGCGGCAATTTGTTGTGGACAACGCGTCGTTCACCTCGCTGACACTGACTACATGCTTGATGACGACAATGAGAAGCCACTTCGTCTGGTCGCTTCGAGAGACATCGAACTGCCGCCACTACAAGAGCAAATTGTCAGCATAACGTCCAGTGACATCTATCACGGGGATGTATTGGTCTCACCCTCACCACTTTGCGTTCGCAAAGATGAGGGTGCGACCGGACGGAACGACACCGGACGGAAGAAATCTTCCGTCCGGTGTCGTTCGTTTTTGCAATGGCTCGGCCCTTGTCATCGCTGTCAACTCTACACCGGAGAAGATCTTACTGCCACAGGGCACTACTGTGGCCCGTGTTGCTGACTTCGAGCCAGTATTTGTCACGCCACTTCAGGCCATTGCATCCAAAGAACCTTGCCTCGGTGAGCATGTTTCTTCCTCCGCCTTTACCACCGCTATCAGCAGCGAATTGACATATTCACAGAGGCAGCAGCTGCTCGCATTGTTACAGAAACATGCAAATTCTTTCGATATTTGCTCGTCTAAGCTGGGCCGCGCTAATACTACAGCACATCGAATTCAAACTGTTGGGACATCTATCGTACACCGCCGACCCTACCGCGTGTCTCTAACTGAAAGAAAAATCATAGAAGAAAACGTTGCGGACATGCTTAAACGGGAAGTCATCCGTCCCTCATCTAGCCCTTGGTCGTCTTCTATTGTTTTGGTCCATAAAAAGGATGGCTCTGTGTGGTTTTGCGTGGACTACCGGGCGCTCAATAAGATCACACGCAAGAACGTGTACCCTATGCCACGCATTGACGACGCCCTTGATTCCCTACAAGGCGCGGAATTCTTTTCAAGCATCGACTTGCGTTCTGGGTACTGGCAGGTGACCATGCATGAAGACGATAAGGAGAAAACGGCATTTGCAGCCCCCAACGGGCTATATGAATTCAACGTAATGCCTTTCAGGCTCTGCAACTCACCCGCGACTTTTGAGCGCATGATAGATACCGTGCTGCGTGGCCTGAAATAGAAAAGTTGCCTTTGCTACCTGGACGACATTATTCTCTTTTCGTCAACGTTCCCTCAGCACCCAGAACGATTGGATCAAGTTTTGACGTGCCTTGCCGGCGCCGGGCTTCAAATAAACACTAAGAATTGCTCTTTCGCTAGCAAATCTATCAAGGTCTTAGGAGACACGTCGTTAGCAAAGATGGCATCCGGCCCGACCCTGACAAGATTTCTGCAGTCCTTCACTTTCCGCGTCCCGAAAAACCAAAGGAGCGTCGCAGTTTCCTTGGCCTCGCCTCCTATTTTCGCCGGTTTATCCAGAACTTCGCTTCTATTGCTGCTCCATTACACCAACTACTTGCTTCCAACGTCCCCTTTCTGTGGTCTCAAGGATGTCAAACGGCATTCGACCTGTTGAAGCGGGCACTCACGTCTGAACTTCTGCTCTGCCACTTTGACAAAGCCGTACCGACTATCCTCCATACCGACGCTAGCGGCCTTGGTATAGGAGCCGTTCTTCAACAACGCGACAAGTCTTCCCTAGAGAAAGTTGTTGCATATGCCAGTCGCGTACTCACCCCTGCCGAAAAGAACTACACTATAACTGAGCAAGAGTGTTTGGCTGTGGTTTGGTCGGTCCAGAAGTTCCGTCCCTATCTTCACGGCCGTCACTTCACAATCGTTACGGACCACCGTGCCTTATGCTGGCTTTCTACACTGAAGAACTTGTCCGGACGCTTGGGTCGGTGGATACTACGCTTGCAGGAGTACGACTTTGACATAACTTACAAGTCGGGCAGAAAACATCAAGACGCCGACGCTTTATCTCGTTGCCCGCTTCCAACTACCCATATCAGCGTTGGTGAGAACTCAACCGCCACATCTAACAAAGTTCATACGCTCGCATCAATAAGGCAACCCTCTTCGGACGACCAGCCAACATTTATCTCCCACCAGTGGTCCGATTCATACTGCAGACGCATGATGGACCACCTTTCGGGAGTTTCTCATCCACCCAACGCGCGACTCCGTCGTCAGCTCCTGCACGTTAAGCTGGATAATGGGGTTCTCTACCGCCACGTCTATCACCCTGACGGTCAGCGCTGGGTTCCTGTACTGCCACGCTCTCTTCGACTTCAGGTGCTCGAAGCCTTCCACGACGATTTGACTGCTGGTCATCTTGGTTTTAAAAAAAATCTTGACCGCATTCGATGTCGTTATTACTGGCCTGGCCTTTCTTCTAGTGTAGCGCGGTACGTCGGCTCCTGCTACCCATGCCAGCGTCGTAAACTCCCCACATCTGCACCTGCTGGACCTCTACAGCCACTTCCGTGCCCTTCAATGCCGTTCGAGGTTGTAGGTGTTGACCTTTACGGGCTTCTCTCCGTCACATCTGCTGGCAAACGATAGATAGTGACCGCCGTGGACCACCTGACACGCTACGCTGAGACTTCCTCTGTTATTACAGGCTCAGCTGTGGAAGTTGCAGACTTTATTCTTCACGCAATAATACTGCGTCATGGGGCTCCTCGTGTACTGCTTAGTGACCGCGGCAAAGTGTTCCTGTCACAAATGGTAAATGAAGTACTGTGCGCTTCTGGAACTACTCACAAAACAGCTTCAAGCTACCACCCTCAGACAAATGGTCTCACAAAAAGATTTCACTGAACCCTTGCTGACATGATAGCCGTTTACGTCCAACCCGACCACAAAAACTGGGATACTCTTTTACCATTCCTGACATTCGCTTACAACACCGCCGTTCAGCAAACAGCTTGCTACTCACCGTTTTACCTCGTGTACGGACGCACCCCAACTACCTTTCTCGACGTCTTTTTCTTTAACAGCCATGGGAATTCATGCCAGTCTTCTAGCGAAGAATACATTTCCCGCCTGGCCCAGTCTCGCCATCAGGCTCGCATCAATACTGAAGCGAGACAGCACGAGCGGAAGATCATCTATGATGAATCCCACCGCGTTGTGTCTTTCTAACCTGGTGACGAGGTGCTGCTTTTGACACCTATTCGCACTCCTGGTCTTTGTGACAAATTCCAACCACGCTTCATTGGGCCATACACTGTTTTAGAACAGACTTCGCCAGTTAATTATCGTGTCACACCACTCGTCACCCCAACAGACCGCCGCTACCGCAGCACAGAGATTGTCCACGTTTGTCGCATGAAACCTTTCACGCGACGTTCCCCGTCACTTCGACTTACGGCGGCCAGGGTGTCCGCTTCCAAGGGGGGGGGGGGGGGAATTATTGTCCTCATTGCCACTCTGGGTCATCATCATCGTCATCGTCTGTGTACTGGCTCTGCCCGTTCGTTTTGCGAGGTCTTTCCTCAAATAAACAGACTTCATTATATATATATATATATATATATATATATATATATATATATATATATATATATATATATATATATATATTAGAGTGGTAAAACTATCCGAGGTTATACGCACGAAGATTAAACCATCACTGTCCTATATGGTGCAACCGTGTGGTTACAGTGGGGCGAGTTTTGTCGGAAGCGGCCCGGCTCGAGGGTGACGCGTGGTGCTGTCGGAATGCAGCGCTCCTTCCGGTCGAGGAGAATGGCGGCGGGCAGATGTGACCCGGCGGCGGACGTAATCGGTGCCAGGCTGCTTCGATCGCCGACAGGGCGCGCTCTCCATTCTCGCGGCCCTTTGTTTCCGTGCGGGCGCGCTGGCCCCTTCCGGTTCTGCTGGGCCGCCACTCCTCGCTAATGACCGATCTCGCCCTCCCCCCCTCTCCGTGTCTGGTGCGGGATAATCTTCTGCGGCGTGCCCCGATCTCCAGACAGGTGGAGTGTGTATCCTCTTGATCCGAGCAGGGCCGAAAGACAGAAGCCGTCGCACACTTCGGGGAAAACCGACGAATCGGTACACACTTAACAGTGGGTATGATACAAAGCAGCCTGTCTTTGTCGACCATGGAATGGTCGAGTAGAAATCACGTTTGCAAAAACAAATTATGCCGCGTGATAGCGCGGACAGTGCTCGAAAATTCGGACGTGATCGGCAACGCGTTTCCGTGTTTCCTTCTGAACCTTTGTCGCTACCGCGTTTGCTTGTCGATCATCGTTATCCTGCACTATGGTGAATTTCTGTCCCGATGATTGTTATCTGTGTGTTGCTCGTCGCTAACGTCGGCGAAGCAAATCGTGAGTTCATTATTATTAACCATGTGTCTGAATGGAAATGTAACCTGCTTCTTCGGTGCGTTGTGGAGCAAGCTGCTCCAGGCCTGAGCCTGCAAATTATCTGCTACAGAGCGATTCAAGACAGAAGTGAAAATTTAGTTAGGGTAGGCCGAAGACACCGTCAGGGCCCACAGGGTCATGGCCATCGTCTAGGTTGGGTCCTCACCTCCTCTGAAATGGAGGGGGAATCTTTCTGCCAAGTTAATAAAGAATAAAGTTACCTTTCTTTTCTCCCATTGACATTTATTCGGGCTATTCGAGGCATGTGTTGGCCTCTCTCTCTGTCACTTCGGTTCTTGCTGTCTTTGTCATTCCAGCTTCTGCCGTGACATGTGATCATTGCGACACACCCACCGAAGGTGTGGTGCTTGCAGCAGTGATAGGCTCATTTCTGCTGAAGAGCATAGGTCAGCAAAAATTGCGAAGCTCACTCAAATTCACACATGGAATATATTTCGCACTTGGAGCTTCGAACTCGGACTCACCGAACTGAACCCGCACTCACGAAAATTTTCTTCAACCTGACTCACTCAGACTCATGGTTCGATCTGAGTCATACTTAGTCCGAGTGATGAGTTGCCTCATGAATCCGTTAGCGTAGAATGAGCTTTTTCAAACATGCATGTCAATGCTCTCTAGCACAAGTATATCACGTAATCATCGTCGTTCTTATTGGCGCCTTTTCCGAATGCGAGTTATATAAGTGGCACCAAACCAGTAAGAACATTATTCTTGGAAGAGAGAACATAATATATATTCATCACGAATTTCCCTGGAAGAGTTTGGGGGGTGGAAGCCCAGGCACCCCATATGTGAATAATCTGATCAATGAATATTTAAATTGTGTATGAACAATACTGATTTAGAATACGTATGAGTATACGTATGAGTAGATGCAAGTATAAACGTGAATCCTAGCAGGTTGATAGTTAAATGATGAATATGTATACATATACATCCATAGGCCGGCAAAAAAAAAGTGGAACTCACGTACTTGAACTCACTCAATAAATACGTCTTGCGCCTAATTTGGACTCACATCACGGACTCACGAAATTTACTCTGAGCTGGACGTGGACGCACGCTTGCGAAACTTTCCTTCAATCGAACTCACCAAAATATTACAGTGGACTGACTCAGCAGACTCGATCCGAGTGAGTTGGCGCATGTGTGAGTTCGCTGCTCAAGATAAAGACGATTTCTTTCTTGGTCAGTAAGTTGCCCTTTCAAAAAACTGATAGCACCATTGCCGTTACAACAAAATGCTTTGCAAGCGAAAAAACACGCAGGTAATTCCCGCCTTTTATCTCTTGTACAATTAGTTATCACAAGCGACAGTTGTGCGTTTCTATCGCTTAAACGGTGAAAATGCAGTACTCCAAGGGCCCAGAGGGTTCCACAAGGATTAGTTGTGCTAATGTGGCCGGAAATAAAATAATAAGAAAAGGCACATTAAGACCATTGACGTCATGCTGAGACTCGTCATAAAGGGTTTGTCCTTTTTCATCTTTGTTTTCAATGGGAACTTTATTCGGTGCTAATTGATTCTTTTTTTTTTCCTAGGTGCTTTGACAGCGTGATTGATGAGGGCTGCCGGTCGTGTGCTTGTTCTCAGTTTTGCTGAACCGTTGTCAAAAGACATGCTCTCTCTGCAGGCCTCCGCTGTCGTTCCCGAGCTCGGCCGAGCGCGAGCCCAGCCGCCCTCCGAGCTACCGTTCTCGCACCAGCTCGGCGGCCGGCGGCGGGATCCTGCGCTCGTGCGTGGGCGGCAACGCTTCATGCAGTCAGGACACCCTGGCCACCGTGAGCCCGGCTGAGGACGAGGACCAGCGGCCGCTGCACAGCCGCAACCCGTCGCTCACGCTGAGCACGCTGTCTCAGGAGGAGTCGTCGGCCGCCGCCGGGCCGACGGGCGCGACGAGCCAGCCCGCCGACGTCGTGCGCCGAAGTTACAACACCAGCGTGCTCGGGTCAGTCTCTGCTCGTGCTCGCTACGACTTGGAATGCTGCGTTTGTGTTAGTACTCTAGATCAGGTTTTTCAAAATAACGCGTGCCGCAGTCGTGAAATTTATTCCCGCAGGGCCGAGAAGCTGAGCAGTTCCAAGTACAAGCAACAGAAGTATGGCTGTTCGTGCGCTCCCTTTAACCACCTGCGTCGTTTATTCCTTGCGCAGAACAGCGATACGTTTGTGACTTTTACTAGACCATGAACGAACTAGCACAGCATTGTGTACTTCTTAGATAATTAAGGAGGGGGGGGGGGTTGAACAGGATGCCAGCTTAACGTTGCCATTTCGAAACAAGTTCTTAGTCATATCTCCTACACAGGTCATTTCTGATGGTAATTGACGTAATTGACGTCAGCTCGTGCGTCTGTAAAATATCAATAGAGTTAAAAATGCATGAACTTCAACTTCTTGGTATATATAGTATATATAGATAGATATAGATATATATAGATATAGTATCAGATATAGATATATATAGATATATAGTATCATATATTAGTAGAAAACCACAATTAAATGGGTTATTTCATCCCGTTTCAAGGCTATAACAAGCCTCTTTTGGGTTTCCTCTGTATGCAAGGACAATCCACACGATGGTCATACACAGCAAGTGTTTATAATATATTTTAATTCACTTCCAAAGTGTACCTAAATGCTCATTCTCCAGATCGAAGCCCATCGCTAGTGCATCGAAAGTGCATCGCTAGTGCAGCGAAAGTTGTAGTGACGTCACACCAGACCTGTAGTGAGCGTACTTGTGCACAGGGTTCTTCCTTCTAGGGAGGTGAAGGTTCATCGCAGTGTCCCCCAACCCTCCGTGTTATGTCAATTGCCGTCATTCATTTGTGGATTCAGAGTAACCCACAAACTCTGCGCCAGAGCACTCCACACTCACGGAGGGCAAAGGAAGGGAATCTATCAGTGGAACACATGCGCTCCCTCTGGAGAAAATTGCAGGGTCAGAATGGAACACGATGTGCGCGTCTCTCTTGTGGCCTTAGTGGGCACGCCGAACACAGCGACGCTACTCTAGTAAAACGTGTGCTCCAACGTGAAGTGCAACTGATGGGATCGGCATCCGTTGGCGCGTCCAAAGTTGGCACCGTTTCAAGGTATGGGGTGCTTGCAACTTCCAGTCAAATCCGGCAATTGTCACAGAGTAGAAAAAGTTGCTCCATGGAGTGGATCTCGCGATGAAGCTGCTCCAGATGTGCCAATGGAACATACAGGGAGCTGTCTGAATCCGCTTATGAAATAGACTTGCTCCGCATGGAGCAGAAGAAAGTATTACCGGAAGTGCCCTGAATCTGCACCAAATGTGACTTGGTGCCCCCCTGAGGTGACTAGGGGAGCAAACCTTTAATAGTGACACCACGCCTTTAATACAGGGAAGACAAGAAAGACCAAACAGAACCTGCACTGACTGTCAACATGTGCATTTATTTTTGATCATGAACAATTGGTACGTGAAATAAGACATTGCCATCATGAAGCTCTAGCACGAGGGCATGATATTATATATCAATGGCTGCCTGGGCATATCGGTATTACCGGAAATCAATTAGCCGATGATGCAGCCCGCTCAGCCCATGAAGGAACCCGTGTAGTCCCGATTCCTCTATCAAGGAATGATGCAGCAAGACAACTTTACCTGCTGGCTCGACATCTCACACGCACGTTCTGGTCGTCAACCAGCTTCCAAAGGTGTCAATTTTATGAACTGGATCCTTCGCTCAAGCTAAAGCTACCATCACAACTTTCTCGCTCCAATGCGACACTGTTATGCCGCCTTTGGTTGGGTGTTGCATTTACAAAGGTGTACTCCTTTCGCATTGGTATGGCAGACACTTCTACATGCGACTACTGCGGAGCTGAAGAGACCATCGAACATGTCCTGTGCAGCTGCGCTTGCTACGACACACAGGGATGCCAGCTCCGGATGGTTTTGAATCAACTTGACCCCGGACCATTTCGTGTGCAAAAGATACTAGGACCTTGGGCATGTGCCTCAGTTGCGCAGAAAGCGAGTAAAGCACTGCTACTTTACTTGAAGTCAACAAACCTGAGCGACCGCCTGTAGACTGTGTGTGCTCCCGGAGTGTGCTCGTGATTTTGTGTACCTTATCATCTTTCTGCAACCTCTTTTCTCCCCTTCATCCCTTCCCCAGTGCAGGGTAGCAAACCGCATGTGTGTCTGGTTAACCTCCCTGCCTTTCTTTGCATCTTTATCTCTCTCTCTTTTGTCTACACATTGTGGGAATGGGAAAGACGAAGAGAGACAAGATTTTTCTAACTCTTGCACAGATCTTCTCATTTTTATAATAAATGTGAAACACCCAGCTGCAGAAATATTCGCCATTGTCGGAGATCGCCCCGCCACAGTGGTCTAGTGGCTACGGGCGTAATTGCTGTAGACCCGTGTGCTTAGATTTCGGTGCATTTTAAAGGGCCGCTAAAGGCGAACAACAATTGACATAAGAATGAAAGCTCAATGCATGACAACATCTAAGACAACAATATTATTAACAGCCGTGCCCTACTTGCCGAGAAATTAAGGTAAATGCTCAAGAATACATGTGTTGCAGTAGGACATTCCCAACATAATCCCGATGACGTCAGATGAACCGCCTATAATTAATCCTTAGTAATCAATCTAGCTGTCGCAAATAAAAAATCTTTCGTGCATCAAGAGACGCAATAAAATGCTGCTTGTTCGTTTCTGCTCGATTCACAGAAGAATCGCTGGATATTATGGGTAATGGTGCAAGTGGTTAAAAAATTCAATTTTTGCATGGTTACACTGGACAGGTCATGCCATCTAGCATGCCCAGTTGAACCAAAACACGTCTGCCATATCAGAGCCAATGTTATTGCTGCTGTGTCTCCCCCTGCTTTCGTTCTGCTGTTACTAGTGTTAGCGGCCGTGTAGTAAAGCCAGGCAGCGTTGTGCGCAGCAACAGTGATTTGAGATGGTCCGCTTCTTAGGGTGGGTAAGTTGAAGTTTGCTAACCCAATAGGGACCCGTAAAACGTGATTTCATTTCAAAATAAGCCCTTCCTTGGCACAAAAGCAACACTATGAGGTTTCCGGACCACTGTTTCAACAATCAACGTTGACCTAATAGTTGCCTTTAGTGTCCCTTTAAAAAACCCCAGCAGGTTGTCAAAATTTCCGGAGCCCTCCACTACGGCATCTCTCATAATCATATGTTGATTTTGGGATGTTTAATCCCACATATAAATCAAATCAGTCAATCAATTGTCAGAGATCATGTTAAGAACTTGCGCAGAACGTGAATGGCCAAGTTTATTCAAGAGCTCTCAAGCGCCAGCAATAACGCTATTGCCTTCAATGACAAACGTATAAATGCAGATGTGTCTTACTTACCACAAATCAGATGACTGAACGACGGATGACTATTCATGCCGCTTCCTGTGTACAGCACTTGTGCTTTAAATAAACTTTTAATGGCGAATGTACAGAGAGCCTTCGTTGGGTGGAGCACTCAGTCCAGAGCTCCATTGCCTTGCACAACACTTGGAGCCCACTGGACCAGCTACTGCTGTTCCTGCTGGCACAAACTGAGCAGTGAAGACTCCTAAGAGGAAGGGGTCGAGTTGGGGTGGTAGGAATTCCTTGAGGGGCAGAGCATCTATCTCCATGTAAAGTGGTACACTGTCGTGTGAAAGTGGTTTAGCATGCAGAGGCAAGGAAATGAATTGGTCTGCAGTTGCCACCTAGCGATAGCATCTGCTCTGTTAAGTGAATGATGAGGAGGAGGATAAAGGCTCTGCCAGTACAGCTTGGCGTTGTAGTTTAATGGTTCTGTTGGGGCGTTGTCCGAGTTCAACAGCTCCTCCAATGGTGCCAGGCCGGTCGGACCTATGGCAACTGCATGAACGCGTTCATTACCATGGAGATAGGCGTGCCCAGGAGTCCAGGCAATATGCGCCAGACATAATGCGGATGGCGAGACAGAAGGGGTACTGTGTTTATGTGCAGCCACAAGTCCTTCGGGGTAGGTACGACAAGCAGCTTGTGAGTCTCTCACTATGTTGACAGGGGGTCATGTCTTTCCGTGTAGGCACAAAAAGCAGCTTGTGAGTTTGTCACTATGTTGACAGGGGGTCATGTGATATTATCGTGGCATGGACAATGGCCGGAGAAAGAGCCCACTTTTCTGCCGTCAATCAGAGCCACTTTGATGAGAGCCTAAAGAGTCAAGGGCGTAGCCAGGGGGTGGCACACCAGGCCCATGCCCCCCCCTCTAATTTTTTTTACGATGGCAGAAAGAGCGAAAAATTACCTTTGGCAAGTTTGGAGGTATTTGTGTGGGTTTTTCGAGACTAGGATAGCCAAGACGAGACATGTTCCAACCAACCCAAATCGCCACTTTCTTGAGCTAGAACACAAAGGAGACGGACGTGTAGGGAACTTCGTATTAGTTGTAGCCACACAATGAGGAGCGCTTAGAATAATTATTGGGGTTGTGCGTCCCGGAACCTCGTCATGATTGAGATGGAATGTGGCAGAGCCCTGACAGATGCCTATCTGTAGTGTGAAGTGTGGCAGATGTAGTGTGGTGTGGCGCCTGTGTCGTCTATCACGGCTAAACACATGGCTAACTTCTCTAGATAGCATGCCGCATCACTGTAGAAGACTTTTAAACCACCAAAGATTCATGTCATATAGAAGTGCACATTGTTGGGCTAATTGGTACATGTTAAATTAGAAGCCACAGTTGTGGATATTTTGTGCAATAAAATAACGAGAAAAAGGGTCAAGGGGAGTGAAAAATGGCCACTGGCTTCTAAATGAAATGTGTATCATAGTTTGAATTCGGGCATGTCAACGATTGGCGTGGCAGTAGGGATTCGTGTTGTGTGAAATTGGAAGCACTTTGATGAGAGTGCAAAGAGTAAGGGCAAGTTTAGCAGTACCTGTGTGGGTTTTTCGGGAATGGGGTAGTCAAGACGAGATGGAGTGGCGCAGACCTGACGGGTCTGTGGGGCTGACTGTTATGCTTGGCCTGGTTACAGTGTTATAGACATTGAGTTGAAGGAGCGTAGATGCGTTTCGAGGCAAGCCGAGAGCTGCCTTCATGGCTGTCTATAGAAGGATGATTATCTTTTTGGTTTGAGCAAGTGTGAGATTGTGACATGGAAGGTGATAGGTGAGTCGACTGACCATGAGCGCTTGTACTAAGCGAAGCACATCCTGCTCACAGAGGCCTCTCTTGAGATGAGTGATGCGATGGATCATGTGTGTAATTTGAGTTATCTGTTGAGTGAAAAGGTGTATAGTAGGCGAGAAGTCAGCTAGAAGGTAGAGGCCTAAAATATGAAGCCGAGGTACCCAAGAGGTAAGACAACCAGCAAGAAACAGTGAAATGTCTGTAGAATCATTAGTTGTGCGGTGCCGCTATCATATCAATAGCGAAAGACTCAGACTTTTCCTCAGAGCATGTAAGGCTGCCGGCAGCAGCATGGTCTTGTACAACAAAGGAAAGAAAACGGCGCTGAAATTTTTGAAAAACTTGCAAGACGATGGACGATGACGGCAAGCGCCGAGTCTGTCTTCCTGTGTGTTTCTTGAAACTTTCAGCGCTGCTTTCCCTTTGTTGCACTAATGACAAACTCGTCCAAGCCTTGAACTTAGCAAGCTTGTACAGGCGCGGCCAATGTCAAAGGTAACACAGCGTGCGTGGCCGTTCTCTGTCGAACCACGAAGTAAGCGCTGCACATTCTAACTATTGTGGTACAAGTGCAATGAGTGCCACAGGCGTAGTTATCTGCGCGTCGCATGCTGCAGTTCCTTCCACTTCGCCGCATGCGTTCTGAACATTTCGCAGCTCGTGGCGAAGTGGGAGGAATTGTAGCAGATGACGTGCAGCTAACTATGCCTCTGGCTCTGAATGTGCTTGCTCCACAAGAGGGCAGCCTGAATGGTTCTGTCTGATATCTTTCCCTGCCCTAATTGTAATATTATCTGGATATTGGTAATCTGTTGTTGTGGAGAAAGTTTACCCATAGCCACGTTGAACAAAGTGGGCGAATGAACTGAGCCTTGTGGTGTTTTTCTGCCTGTGCGAAGAATTACTTCTGACCGGATGTCTCCTACCCCGATAGTGACTGTCCAGTTGGAAAAAAAGGACCTGGCTGAGATACACGAGCCACGCTGGGAGAAAGTGAGATTGTAGAAAATTAGAGTGTGAGAGACAGTGTCAAAATTGCACTTCAGATCCAGAGCCAGAACTTCCCAGAGCTGGTTTGAAGAAGAACTATCCAGCATGTCCTCTTTAAGCTGTAGTAAGACATTCTGCGTAGAGATACTAGGGTGGTAGCTGAAGAGTGTATCCCGAAAAAAGTGAGTGTACTCTAGCGAAAATTCTGATAGAAAAACTGATAGGCTATCAGGTTATTGACAGTTGTATCAGTCTATAGGTGTATCAGTCTATGAGTGTATCAGTCTATCAGTGTATCAGTCTAGCAGTGTACCAGTCTATCAGTGTACCAGTCTATCAGTGTACCAGTACTCGTGTGCCTGCCTATAAGTGTAGCATTCTACTCTGATAGGCCCACAAGCGAATCGGTGCTTAGCCAACTGGCAGGTGCACCGCTACATCAGAGCAAGCAGGACACAAATATGAACACAGAAATCAAACACAATATTTTATTTGATGTGACATTCCTTGGTTAATCTTTTGATTTCATTAAGTCATTAATTTTGTTTTCCAAAGCTTTATTGAGGACCTTCTTCATTTGCTCAACCTCTCCAATCAGAACGGTGAACTTCAAAAAAATGGTTGAAGAAATCTGCATGATCAAAAACAAAGCAAGTTACAGGCACTTATTAAGCAACAATTATGTGCACTCTAAATAGAGGAGTCAATATGACAAGGAAATAAGTAGGAGTGCTACCAGTCTGCCTCTCTAATATTGTTTAAAATTAGTTTGTCGATTCTTGCATAAAATTACCCAGCTCCAGTAGGCAAAAGCTACACTTGAAGCTTTAGTAAGTAATTATAACACAAGTTGGCAGTGAAACCTCGGCTGATTACGTGCAAAAATGGAGCCACCAACTTCCATGAATTTTGGTCAGATTGCAAAATTTCACCTACCTGAAAACACAGCATATGTTTCTTTTTCCTAGGGAGATTTCGCCTCCCCTTTAGACCGATTGGAGGCTGCGCCAGTAACACTTCTACCGACTTGGCCTGCTGTATCAAAAATGGTAACGGCCGCCTCACGAACAAAACGGGTCTGTCTTTTCAAGCCCATGGGGTGGTTGTACAACCTCTTGGGAACGGCAATTCCTTTGCTCCTATGCACGTATAAAACAAGTCAAAGATGATGTGCACACATTAGTTTGTCAATGCACATTTTCTCATTAAAGCAAAGCAATATATCTTCAAGACAAAGCATACTAGAGTTTTATGATACCTCTCTGTCAGTGGGCACATAATTGATAAGCGGTGCAGCCTGCCTCACACTTGAGTGGGCTACTTCAGGACTGTCCGTGGTCGCTGTGGTGGTTCCAGCGTGGCAGCACATAGTGGTGGCAAAGGTGCAAGTCGTTTCTGCTTTTGAGGCTTGCAGCTGCAACACCCGCAAAGGACAAGGTTCTTTGCTGCAATGAAAAAGTAGAGTGTGCAGAAATAAAGTATATTGCACCCTTAATTGTCACGGTAGCATCGTAGGTGTGCATGGTCAAATAATATATATGATAAACATAGCATGCAGTTGAGATATGCAATTAAAGTGTAATGACACGTTGCATGTCACGTCTGAAAACCATGGTGTGATTATAGGGGATGCCGTAGTGGAGGGCTCAAGAAATTTTGACCAAGTGGTGTTCTTTTTAATATCCACCACACTGTGAAAGTTGTAAACGCACATTTTCAAGTGATTAGAAAAACATGCATGCATCCATGCCACCCATGAGCTTACATTGCATTCTGCTTTTCAGCAAAATTGCACGCTATAAGAATAGGGCAACTTAGTGCTGCATACAACCCTAGCAGCAGTGCGTTACAACAGCTTATGAAGAAATGATAAACCTGTTCGGAAATTTTTGTTGCGAAGGGCATTTCCCAGTAGGCTTATTTTTTCTAATGCTTTTGTATTTCGAGCCCTGAGCATATATATTCACTTCTTTCAGAAGCTCTTTCTCTGTTCTTTTTTTCAGCATTAGCAAACAGCAGGCCTCCCTGCTGCTTCTTAAAACGGTTGCTGACGTGCTTTGTCTTCTGCTTAACAGCAGCTTGACGTCGTGTTTCTTAGAACTGCAGACAACCCAGCGCACAAATTTCACTGCTAGTTCGCAAGCACAAACAGGGCGTATATCCGCACAAGCAAAAATAATTTTAAACCAGTCAATTGTACAAAAAAATGTGACTAAGCTGCACTCATACCACGATAGAATAAAATAAAATAGCTCTTCAGCATACTGAAACTTTACTAACACCTTCAATACGACAGTCTGGCGCCCGCGCAGTAGTGGAGCAGCGATGCTCTGATATATTCGCTAAGGGGGCGGGGAGTATATCAGAGCATTGGTGCTTCATGTGTGACACGGCACCACGTGCGGAGCGAAATTGGCTGTCGATTGCAATTGCGCCGGAGTAGCACATCAGCCGCAATGTCAACGATAGCCAAACTTGGCTGTCGGTTATAATTACGCTGCAAGTAGCACATCAGCTGCAGTATGACATATTGCAACTTACTTTTTTAAACGATTCATTGTCCACTTCATTTGAACTGCAGCTATCGGAGGAGTCGCAATCGGGTCTGCGGAATGGATGGTAGTTTTTCTGTTGCATTCCTTGCATCATCCTTGGTGCCTAAGAAAATATGACCAGTAAATAACTTCAGAATGACTGCTTCTTCCTCTTTGTTTTCGTATTGGGAATACAAGAGGCACGGACTTACCGTAAAGCTTAATCACTTGAGCGTGATAGTGGCCGCAGTGTGTGTTATCCTTCCAGAACATCCGGTACCACTTGTGAGGATCAAAATTGCCTGTATCCTTCGGATTGATGTACTTACATGCACTTACCGGGACTATTAACTTTTAATTATCATCGCAAAACCAAACATCTTGGAGAATCGCGCGTGTACAGGCACGATACTGAGCAATTAAGAGACGCAACAATGTTCACATGCACTACACACCCACCAAGGCCGCCACGAACTTGCTATTGATGACGATGGCAGTGCTATTTATGTATCTCCGAAGTAGTTTATGCAACCACGAGTCCACGACTTCTTCCTCAACACAACGCAATTTAGTTTTTGAAAACTATTTATTTGCAAAAGATTTACTTCATGTTTTTACAACCTTAGAGGGTAGTTTTTTTAGAGCTCACAGCAAATAATATATAAACAATGAATGCAATTACTGTGAAATGATGACGCTGTGCATAGCCTCCAAGATGGCAAACGCACAATGACGGGCGCGCAACGGCAATTTCAGAGGTCATGCGCTGTGTCGCCATATTCGCGTTGGTTAGGCTAGGTAACGTTAGCCGCCGCCCAATTTAAAGGGTACAGCCATATCAATCCATTCATCCATTCATCTATCACATTAATATGGCTACAATCATCTAGCCATGATGGCAGTCAGCGACCACCATGGCGACGACAACCTTCCTCCGTGGCGACCACAGTACAATACACCTTCACCACGCGAGGAGTTCTGTAGAGTCACTACCTCGCGCCGTGATCTCACGGCACATGTTACAGTTTACGACAAAATCCGCGCCGCGTGCTTAACATTCAAGGCACAGCAAGCAGGTTGTGAATGTGAAGCCTTGGTCGATGTAATCTATCTTTACCCGTTCACTTATTATCAGTTCCGCAGCCTCACTTTGCGTGGACACCATCAAGCGCGCTATTTGAAGTTTGTGTCAAGTTCGACGAGAGATAGATTCAATTCAACCCCAGCCTCGATCAGAAAGAAGAGAAAAAAAAAACGCTATTTGGAGCCTAGATCGCAATATGTAGTACCTCGGACAAGGAGCGGTGGAGGCGCAGTCGGCCAACCAGCTACACTCAGCAAGAGCATTCCTCAGTCTTTAGCTGGTAATTGATTTTCTGGAGTAGCGGCCTTCGACACGTGAAGTCTGAGTGATGCGCATGGTGACAGCAATGAAAATTCTGATCCCGACGACACTTACGGCTTCGAGGAAAACTCGCTCGGCGATTCCTACCGGACTGCAGATGCGGCTCGCGACAATGTTGGCATGAGCGACACTTTTTAAATGCAACAATTGCATGTATTTTACACTGGTGCATGTCAATAAACTGCCAGGCTCTGTGTGTGTGCTCATGTGTGTGAGGCTTACATCAAAATTATTCAAGAACCCATCTCACATTGTTATTTGCTCAGAAACAGAGAAAAAAAGTTGTGCTTGAAGGATGTGGCCAGTGTGTTTGCGCATGAAAGTTGGATGTGTTTGCTATGTTGCTGATGTACCAAACTTGTTTAAAACTTGTGACATATATAGCCAGTCTAATATGAGTTTAGCAAGGTAGGACAACTAAATGTTGGCTCGATCCTTTCTATTGTTGTTCTCTTCACAACTGAACTTTTCTCATGGTAGGCAGTTTCTTGCGTGCGTGTGTGTGTGTGTGTGCGTGCATGCGTGTGTGTGTTTTGCAGTCAAATGCTTTAGCCTTAATTAGTACATGGTTTTTTATTTATCAATCTTGTGAGGATTACAGGCAAGAAATATAGCAGGTCTGTGCCACCGCTTGGGCTTTGTGAAGACACACCTGTGAATAACAGATGCTGCTATCAACATATCAGCCAAATCTTGCAGCTGCAAGTGACTTTTTTCATATAGATGACTGTGCTCACTTCGAATTTTCGGATGCCTGTATGTGGTGTAAAACAACTGAAAGCATGCTATTGGCCTATAGCCAAAATAAATCAAGAGCAGCGTTTTAATCGAATGTGCTTCTTGCCACAGTGTGCTGCCACATGCTGGCACTGTTGTCCAAAATCTTCTAACATTGCATAGTCACACTCGCACATGGAAATGGCAACACGAAAAAGCTACTGTGTTTCTTCAAGCATGCTCTAGCTCATATTGTGTGCTTACATATCGCACTTCTTTACTGCCATTCCTCCCTGTAGTTTTCGGCGCAGCTTGTTGGGACCGACGAGAAAAAAAAGAAAGCGGTTGAAGTGCGCAATAAACCCCTCAACTTGCTTCGAAATATTTCTGGCAGTGGATTTGCGAGGCATTAAGTTTTGATGATGAGGTCAATTAATGATTACTCAAAGAAGCATTTCATTGTTTATTTGAAATATTTCATCCAGTATGAATCATGACACTAATGTAGTGGCTCGTCATTAAAAACAAAGCACTATGTGGGAGAGACAGCTGGGGTTGGCTTGTGTTGTGAAAAGGAGAAACTGCAGCACCACCCGAGGCTTTCGAATCCACGCAGTTTGGAAAAATTATTGTATCAGCAAGCTCATTTCACAGTAGTGGACTGATTATTAGGTTATGTCCCTTGGAATGTTTACTGGCCCTATAACTTAAAATTTAGAAATTATGTTAATATTGCTCTGTGATGAGAAGTTTTGTTTATATTGTTTCAAGTTATGTTTATACTGTCATCTGATAAGCTTTGGATACTAGTTTCTTGAAATTTCTAGACGTCATCTGTCATTGTCAGCATTAACTGTGTTGCTATCTGGCACCTGCAATCCCATTTGTACACAGAATAAAGCGTTCATCTAGGCTGAAAGCTGCTTTGCATATTTAAAGCTCAGTTTGTCAATTATGCACCACCATGAAACATTGTACATTTTTGCACCACTATGAAACATTGTACATTTTATTCTACGCATCCAGAAGCTGCCAGTTGCACTCTTTGAGTCATCATAATATTTCACACAATGGTTGTCAAGTGTTCAATAGAAAACACTGATACACTAATATACATGCAGAAATGACCAATGACATATATGTGGACAGTGTGTTCAAAAAAAGAAGTACCGTTAAAATGACAGTAATGCATCTTGAAGATCCGATAAATGAACAAAAGACTAAAAACCTAAAGACTAATATATGCCATAGAAATGACCAATCAAACTTATTCAAAAGCTGGTAGCACTGGTAAGACTGTGTATCAGTCTGATATGAGACTGGTAGCACTGGTAAGAAAATGTATCAGACTGATATGCATGTCTATAAGAACTGGTAAGGCTTTGTATCAGTCTGGTACAAGACTGGTACAACTTATAGGAAACTGTATCAGACTGATTCAGACCTCTATTAGAATTTTTGCTAGGGCTAGTCATATGAATTACACTAAAGTGTGTACGTAATCCTGTCAGCCCTGGGTATTTACCGTATTTACTTGCACAATCCTCGCACTTTTTTTTTCACGGAAAATCGATGCAAATTGGGGGGGTGCGAGAATTACGCA
Organism: Rhipicephalus microplus; assembly: GCF_043290135.1. NCBI lineage: Eukaryota > Metazoa > Arthropoda > Arachnida > Ixodida > Ixodidae > Rhipicephalus > Rhipicephalus microplus. The sequence goes on along the minus strand of NC_134706.1, from coordinate 165,352,050 downwards.
GGAATACTTTCCACGAAAAGGTACAGAGCAAAAAAAAAAATAAAAACAAAGTGGTCGCAAATCGGGATTCTCACACCAGCAACTAACAGCATGCTTTGAGAAGTACTAATTAAAACTTACCTCAACATCACAAGCACAGATTCATCAAGGCAAGATTTATTTGAGACACAAAAAGTGCAAACAAATAGTAGAGAATTAGAATACCGTACACAAAGCTTGTGGGCGTTGCGGGTGTAGCTGTAGCGTTCGTCGCGCAACAGGAGCCCTCAAAAGGTAAGCGTAGGACGTCAGTATTGGGCTGATGGCTATTTAACAGAATCACCCGCAGTTTCCTTCTGAGGAAATAAAGTTTACCATCAATCCCAGTTTTAGGCATACGGCAGGCCCAAGGCGTCTTGGTGGCTTTCAGCTGCCGTCACCAGTAGCGAACACAAAGCTCGTAGATTCCGAAGAGCCTACCGGCGGCCCTGTTGCCATCGTTTGGCGCATGATCTATTACTTTCAACTTGAAAGCAGCCGTGTAACTTCAGTATCGCCCCATAACGTCATAAGATTACCGACTTAATGTACAAAACACGCCACAACGTGCACTTGCCATTTTGGCTTGGCTTGAATTGGATTGAATCTCCGTGCAATACTAGTACGCTTGATGCTTAAGAGATGGTGCCAGATGATGCGTGCTATCATCATCAGAGGGTGGAAGGAGCAGACGACATTACTGCAGCAGTTTTCGGAGGTGGGATAATTACTCGAGGAAAAAAAATCGTATTTTTTGTTGGGCGGTGTGGGGGGTGCGAGAATTATGCGAGTGCGAGGATTACGGGAGTAAATACGGCAATTCTGAACACCTAATGCTTTGCAAGGCTGTCCTAACGTCTGCTTCTGGAGCTTGTACATAACCTTCCTAATATCCGGGCACAGATTAACCCAAATAAAAAGTTTAGTCTTGAACCCGTCGGGTGCTGCCTTTATCACTGTCATGACCTTGTGACAGTATCAATCATCATAACTTTGTTTCATTCACAACTATATTAATAAAATGTACCCAAGCTTTGCAATGCTGTAAACTGGACCATGCGTACTGTATAAATTCACAAGCGAATGTGATGTTGATGCAGGGGTGGCAGCCTGTCGTCATCGAACCGAAACACGCCAAGCCCTCCACCGGGAAGCTCGTCGAAAGCACCCGACCCACACCTACTGCGCAAGAACCACGATGTCAACACGGTGACTATCGTGCAGACGACAGACACATCGCAGGTCATCAACCAGGATACCGTGATCGTGTCAGTGTCTGGACATAACGCGCGCACACTGGTGCTGCCCTCGGGACACTCGGAGGTGCAGGTGACTCTCGCGCATGTCTGACACGCAGCCACTCGGCGCCCTTCGTCGCCGCCAGACGCCTCGACGTCATACGCCTGCGCAGGCAGGCATTGCGGCTGCCGGCGCCTGCATGTCGCCCAGGATGATAGGCGGCGGCGGCGCCGTGCAAGAGACGGGGATGGCATGCCGGTGGGTACTTTCACTGCTTGCCTAGCACTGGTCTGTCCCAGATTACTCTCAGCTAAGTTGTTGCACGCAGCAGCTTCGGCAGAGCACATGTCATCTATGGCCTCAAAGGAGATACTGTTAAAGATGAAATCTTCATTACCATATGCAGTCATCTTTCACATGCATACTGGGTCGACAGGTTCACGTATCGCATGCAGATAAGTTTTTGTACCATCTTTCCTTTCTGCTATAGTGCGCATATTCAGTTGATAGTCATTTGCAGTGTCCCGACTTTCTTTTTGTGTCCTCGTTTGCAGACTCTATCTTTTTACAATGAATATGTACCAAATAACTCAGTTCTATGTTATACTAATAAGGCTGCTCACGAGTTCATACAACTTTGTTATAAGCTGCTCTGCGACATCAAAATTTAGCTGCCACAAAAAGGTTCTGATGAGCCTTCGCAGGTTGGCATTACAATGCGAAGCGCTCTGCGAAATGTGAAAATGTTTGTTGCCCAGTGCAGCATATCTGTGGGTTACCGCCCACTGCATGCCACTCTCATGAGGTCCAATGTTGCTAAGCATTAGCTAGGCTTCTTACATGGTGACATCAGTGGCGATCACTTTAGCGATAGGCTTCAATCACGAGAATCAGCCTTCGTAAGCAAATGAAAATAAATTTTACATGTTTGCTTTGCTCAGCAATCCATGCCAAGTGTCCTTGTACGCAGAGACGGCAGGCTTTTTACAGTCTCAAAATTTAGTGTCTCTATACATGATTTGGCTCTTGAGTTCATCATTGCCTTTACTATAGAAAGAAAAATGTCTTACTGCTTAAACTGTTAAGTCTAAAATATTGTTTATTTGTTTGTTTGCAGATATGCCACGACTTTCTGCAGACTCCTGGCTACTCCTTGTGGAGACTGCATGAACAGGGCATCTAAAGACTGTCTCCTTTTGATCTGCCAGTCAACCTTCGAACATTCAGATTCCTGAGCTGACAGCCTTGTGAATATGTGCATAGAGACAGTCATGAGAACGTGTGCAGAAAATGGACTGTGAATCAGCCTACACTGTGTTCAATGTGCGTGTATAGTCCGTCATCTAAAATGTGTGCATGGATGTGAGTATGCATATGTGCTTATTCCCAAATGTTTGCTCGTTATCTAATGTTGCCATGTTGCCAGCACACTGCTGGGCCGATGATGGGTGTGAGACCAGACTGGTGTTTTCTCAGCGTTTCTTTATGAACTTCCGAGTGACGGAGAAAGGTCAGTTTCTTGTGGTACTGCAGTTTACTGAAAATTTGCTTCAGGTTTAGTTTTGCTGCTTACTATAAAAAAAAGTATGCATTTGAGCCTTCTTGTAACCGATGTCATGTGAGGTGTAGCTCATTATTATTTAATGAAGTATGACAAAAAGCTAGGCTAAGCTGAAGGAACAGCAAGAAAATTTGTTGTTTCTCAACATCTAAGCTTGTTTGTATTTTTCAGTGCTGATCTAATAGTGATGGCTCCCAACATTTTCGAAGCAGTGACACAATGCGCTCTTGTCATGGTAGACATCCTGGCTTGAATTACATAATTTTTGCAGTTTTCTGGCTTTCATTACCAATTTCTTGCTGATGAAGCCTCACCTTTCAAGAACAATGCTTTAGTGCACACACGATTGATGCGTTCAAATGCCATCAGCAGCGCTTGACTACTATAACAATGTGTCACCGTAAATGTGTGTGCTCATCATCATTGCTTCCAAGCTCCACAGTTTGAATCACACATCTTATGCTGCAGTGTGGCTCTGCGAAAACCATTTTGCACCCTAAGGTTTGTTGAAGCAACGTTTTTTCAGCTTTAGTGATCTTACAATATTCTCACCAATGGAGGGGAAAGCCACAACATATTTCATCTACCAACAACCATAGAAAACATTGTTTTCTCTTATGGTTATTTACCTAGTTAATAGTTGCTGGGCTTGGCTTATGGCAAAAAATTAGTCGTTGCTTCTTCATCATACAATGTGTGTAAGAATGTACCTCTTATGTGAAATTGTGCAATTGTTCGTTTAAACTGAACACAAGATTGTCACACGACACACTTTTGTAAGAATAATGTAATATGCAGTGATCAAAATTGGCACATTTATAGCAAACTGACATTGCCCAGCTATATCAGAAAAAAAACAACCTATTCCTCAAGTTACATTCGATTTATATGCTGCATGTATTCATTATTTCATGCTCTCTAAGGTTAGCTATGGCTCGTCATGGCTGCTATGGTTAGCTATGGCAGCCTTGCCCGTCAACAAGCGTTTGCTTACCATTCAAAGAGACACTAATGTGATGCAGTTATACAGCTTAGACTGACAAAGGCTTTCTTTGTGAATCATTTTTCTTTTCCTTCTGCAGCATAAGTTTACCAAATTTTATTTTTAAATATTGCAGCAAAATTTGCGGAAATGTATGTTCACATGATGCCCTAGATTTCTGAGTGTTCTTGTTATGAAAAATTTGTGTGCTAGAACCAACATTTCGACAAGTGGACTTGTCTAAAAGAATTTCGCATCACAGGTTCCAATCTGCCCATGAAAGTGTTCTTTTTAGTTTTAGTCACATTTGCTTGATGAAATTTCTTGACCTTAGCATGGCCCCTCAGGGGACAATGTACTGTTTACCAATTAAGAACTACATAGCCTTCGTGGAAATCTATGTCATGTTTTCCATGAAGGTTGCGTCACCATATGCATTTTATCTCTGTGCGTTTGCTCGCTTAGCCAGTCTCTTCCAAGTGGTGACTTGGTATTGTGGAAGTGTAATCTACAAAAGAAATTGATTTTTTCTTTAGTACCCCTTTAATTGCATTACACTTCAGTTGGCGAGGCTTGGTTTCTGGAGTGAAATTCGGCATGGTCCAAAAGCGGTCTCTTTTCCTTGTAGAGCAGTTGTGGCTGCATTTGTGCATATAGCTGTACATACATCATGCTCACTAACAATTCAAATCACATCCTGGGAACAATCTGTGGTCGTACATGTGTCTGTCATGCCATCTAGCTTGAATTGCTCGTTTTATGACCGATAAATATTAGTGTTTGAACATGGTTTTATTGCGAGCTCGAACAAGTAGTATTCCAAAGAACTTTGAATGCCCTGTTAGGTGTTTACAATTGGTTATGCTTTCTATGTGCATTTCTTAGCTAACAGTTAAAGGTCCTGATCTTATGCTAATACACGAATGCTGAAAATATGAAACCCAGTGGTAAAGTGGAATACAAATTAAGGCTGCTTGAGAGAATCTGATTCTTTATGGCGTCTTCATAGAAATGCTCTCATAATCGTGCTCTACGCATCTTTGTGGACAAGGACAAAGTGCAGCACTGAATTTTGGCTGTGTGCTGAGCATTTCTCTCGACCTCTGAGTAGTGGCTCTCTTTTCCCAGTCAAGAGTAACTTGAATGAGTGAATACAAAGGTTCTCATTTCACTCTTAGCATTGTCCAAACTGGAGGTGGTCTTTGAATATACCGTAGCCAAAAGAGATCGGGACTGCTTATTATGCTACACAAATGCACACTTGCCTGTATATCGATCAATTCTACTGTGTGGTATGAATGAAAAAAAAAAAGCTCTGTTACTAAGTGCAACGTCTTTAGTTTATAATCCATGCACTTTTGTGTGGAGGTGTATAAAAAAACTGTGCCTGCTTATTTTGTTCAGGGGTGGTGTAGCTCAGTTACTTGGTGCCATACTGGGAAGTGGGGCTGATTTAGTGTTTACATTACGACTGTTGTTCGCTCTACTCCTTTGCTATCTGCCACTCAGAAATGGACAGTCTTTGTCAGTGATGCCCGAACTGTTGCTCACAGCACCGAGAAAATGCACCAAGGAAAGAATTGGAAGAGCATCTCTACATTGGTCGTACTCAAAATGAATCTTAAATATGTTTCCATCACCTAGCTGTTTAGGGTACCAGTTGATGCTCGATAGTTTCGGTGATTTCACTTGTTAGCTCACATATATTGAAGCATTTCCTATTAGGATTGTAGATTTGGGGAAATGGTGTTGATTCATGGCAAATATAAGCAAATATTGCATTAACTTATTACCGAAGTAATTAAATCTTAGTAACTCTGTTCAAGCTTGGTTATCAATGACTTGCACAGTCTCAAAAGAAAAAAAAATTCTTTAGTCTGAAGAGCAGTTGAAGGCTGACTCAGTTGTGGCTTGCTTTATTGTATCCTGTGGTCCTTAAAGGAGCACTGACATCACATTTACTCATGTCAAGATTTTTGCATCAACGAGTAGTTATCAAGTCCCTAGTAGTGATTTGCAACCTATAACACAACTGAGGAACGAATAACTTGTCACTTTTATTGATCTATATCACTGGTATCTAGTACGATTTAAAATGAGCAGCAATTGCACTGCAAGGTAGCGCTACCAGTGGTGCTACCTTGCAGTCACCTTCAGATCGTACCACAGTTGGCCACCTCTCCGCGAAAAAGAGTGATGTCAGACTCAGGTGCTCTGCACACATTCAGTCATGTCTTGCCACGTGCGTTGCCCTCACTACCGTATGAGCTGTCGACTAGGGTTGAATTCTATAGTCTGGAGGTTGGAATCGCCGCAATTCGCGACGTCTCGAATCATTTTTGCTTCGATCAACTCTTTGCAGAACAGCAATTCTAAAATGGACACTGTTCCAAGCGACGATGAGGACGTTCCCGAGAATGCATGCTTCAGTCATGCTCGCTCTGGTGTCTCAATTGGCTATGTTTGTGTGAGCGTATAGCCTAGTATACGAAAAGGGGTCAATGGCATATTGGTGTAATTAATGCGCACCAGCAGAGAAATAGAATACATTCTTTGCTTGCCAGGTTCTTCTTTGAGCCTCCAGATGGCCCCACCTATCCAGCCTCTCACAGTTGCGGCAGTAACCGGGCATTATGCAGACGCAAATAAGTGCACAGACTCACTATTAACGATACCTGCGTGCTACTTCTCAGCGACGATATCTGTCTATACGCTACTCCACTTCGACATCTTGTGGTCGTGTTGGCGTGTAACATGCGTGTAATGAAAAGACACCCTCACTGCACTTTTTCAGCGCTTCGAACCTGACGACTCCAACTCATAATTATTCCCTGTCATGCTGACTGACGAGCACCCGTTGAATCCTGCTCTTGTCTTTCGCCTGTATTTCATGGTGGTTGGCATCTTGATAATTTCAAGAAATCATTCAAAGTGGTGTGACAAAGATCAGACATGACAAGTGAGTACGTTTTCAGGATTTAGTGCCAGTCAGCACCACAATAATAATGTTCTGATCGATGATATCATCGCTAATAGAGCTACGTCACTCAGGAACGCATCTGTGAATTGTATCACATCGAACACGTAGCACTAGTGTCGATGTTGCAGGGGCACTCCATTTTTCATTAAGCTCTCGTACGCTGTTTGTTGTCAAAATAAAATAATTTTTGTTGACCGACGCTGTTCAAATTTAGTCAGGAGGACATACGCACACCGAGAAATCCAATGAAGGACACTTCTCGATTCTGAAATTATGTCAGTGCTTCTTTAACAATGTCAGGCCTCAGTTGGTCTTGATGACGGCAAATAATCTTCACCCGGGCTAATTTGTGGGTGCGCGGCAATTTACAGCATTGCATTGCAAAGTGTACTCATTGTAAATGTGCTCTTTGCTTATTTTTGCCACGGAAATCTAAATTACATATATGAGTTTGAATTGTGTAGCATGTCTGCATATTGCTTTTAACGAAAAACTTTGTGCTATTGTGAAAAACTTTGTGCAATGAAAAGCATTGTGCTTGCAAAAATCAAACCCAAATCGTTTCTTGGAGTGCCCTTAGAAGACTGTTGCTCAGAATCGAAGATTAGTGCAAGGCTTTGGATCAAGCAGGAAAGAATGCTTATGTGTGGTGCAGAAAACAATGAAACAATGTCAAGTATGGCCGACATTCTTAGCAACTTAATCATCGCTAGTAGTGTTGTCCTAAGCATGCATTGACTGAAGTGAGAAACACGACCAGAACCATGAACCAGACTGGACATGCTAGGGAAAAATGCTGTGATGGATTTTGCAGAGAAAAGATGGCTTAAATGTAATTTGTTTAAATTTAGGAGTTTAGGAAAGAATATTACATTCTTGAACAATGGCAGCTCTTCAACAAGTGCTTGCTATAATTTCTTCAGGGTTTCAAATTCCCATGACAGCACTGCTGAAGCAGCCACCTCCCTCCCGTGCAACAGTGGCCGCCTTAGTACTTCATGTCATGTTGCTGTCACACAATATTTGTTCCTGTCATTACTCGGAGGTGCGTTAACACTTGGTTGGAATTTTCAAAATCATGAAATGCACCACATGTACTGTGTACGTACCAGTCCCAAATGAATGACTTTCAATATAAAACAACATTATTATCACAGAAGCCGCAGTGTCAACACTCTTTTAAAATTGCAATTACACTTTTGTGCTTTGTGCCGAGTATGGTTGTTAAGGGGCTGTTGAAAATGACGTCAAAAATGTATTACCTCTGCAGATAGTTGCAATAGACCCAGTCGCTGAATTAGGAAAAAGGTCTAAAGAATATACCTTTTTTATCTGTCTTAAAGATTCTAGAACAAAGGTTTAACAATCTGCCAAAAGTTGTATGGCTGGCATGTGTTGTCAAATATTTGTGCAAAGCGAGAACTCTTATAGAAGGCTTGAGTCTGGTATAGCAAACAGCAAGGCTAAGCCAACATTTTTGTACTTCACCGCACTAACATACTCACTTGTACATTCGCATGACTCAGTAGCGATTGTTTATTTCATTTCAACTAACTCCCACACTCGATTTCAAAAGACATATCACAAACTTTATATAAGCTTGCTTGCACTTTAGAAGACACCTTGCTTACATTGTGTCACCGGCGTGCAACTAGTCATTAATTTTCTACTGGAGACGTTCTTTGGTTCTGTTGAATGAAAACAATCTACAGGGAATGCTTTGTTGAAATGTGTGTTGCCATCTTGAAGAATTTTGCTTGTTGTGTGTTATGCTTGGGCTAAATATATTGTATATGCTTTTGTGGGTGATCCTTTGCGAGGTCCTTGGAGCATGTCCTTGGAGCATGTTACGTTGCAGTGAGTTACCTCTAAAATTTAAACTTCAAGTATTAGGTAATTATCAGGTAAAACAATAATTAATACTAAAATTGCATCGGTGGTTGTCATGAAACATACCATGCTGAGGTAAAATTTTCAAAGAAGTTTTATAAACACTCTGCCTGTATTTGATCTATGAAAAACCTCATGCTTCGACAGTTGAGTTCTTGGGTAACGCTGCTGTAATAGAGCTGCCGATTCGCATGCTTCAAAGCATGATGTTCCAACCTCTGATGCAAAGTTTTGTCTCGCACATTGGTACTACTAACACAACGTTGAAAAAAAAAAAGAACGAAGCTTTCAGGATGTTCAGTATTTCTCTCTTAAATAAGAGTAAATTTGTGTGGGAACGAAACTCTGCAGCGTGTATATCAAGAAGGTAAAAGTGAATGCATCCTCGTGTCTGTGTATAAAAGCTGTGTACAGCCACGCCAACTGTTTTCCTGTGAATACGAGATACTATACATATAAAGAATGCACATATATTTTACTGTATCATACAGCTGTTTTATGACAAAAGAAGATGTTGTGGCCGTATTCAATGTTGCAACGGCAGAATAAAACGTTTCACCAAAGCTGCACAATTGTGAGAACTTTCACTCTCCGAAGCTGTTATTATTGTGCTTCCCACACGGCCACTTTGGTTTTTAGATTTGTTAATTCTCATTGTCACAGTTGTAAATGGTCTATATACATATACAAAGGAAGCACTCCCCAACCTCTATCAGGCCTGATAAAGGTTGGGGAGTATTTGAAGGATAACTTGCCTTGAAAGGCATTGTGGGAAGCTGTTGCAAAAAGCAATGCTCGGTGTGAAACAGCCAAAATAAGTGCATATTACAGACATTGCTAATGATAAAGCACTGTGGACACATCCCTTCCGAGTGGATCTGTATAAGGCAGAAATGAAAGGTGCCAATGTCCCTTGGTCGTAATGCACTGCTCACCAAATGAAATGATGGCCAGGTCATGTCACTACGAATGTGTCCACTGAAGACGACATGGGTTCCCATATAAACTACAACTCTGTAACAGCAATGAGACACATATACTGAGGATACACTATGTCTTAGCAATGTGTCAATAGTAAATAGCTTCGAAGCAAATAGTGGTATACCTTCGAATCAAACTGAAATATTATATAGCACGTATTATAAAAAAAATATATGCATTTTGTCTCTACCCAACTAACCAGCACAATTAAAAAACGAAAATTGAAACATGGCATGTGCAAATATGATTCTCTTTCGATCAAAGAAAAATGAAAACAACTTGGGTTGGACTTGAGTAGAAGTATGTTGCTCGAACAAATACATTGTGTTTTAAAATTTAAAATATTTGGGGCATACAAAGCAGTATAACAAGCTTTTAAACTTACAATCTGGTGAATCGATGCAAAGGTAGTGCACTCAAACCTCATTATAACAAAGTTGCATATCACACAAAAGTAAGTTTGTTATATCCAAAAATTTGTTATAAAGGTATACTCCTAGCACTATCAATTGCAAAACTATTTTTGATTTTGTTTTTTATAACCAATATTTTGTTATATTCCAGTACATTATATGGAGCTTTGAGTGTGTATTAGTTAACCTCAAGTGGGGCTTCGCAGCAGGTATTGGCCTGGTGTAGGACCAATAATGGTGCTGCGAACCATGCTTGTATGATGTCAGTTTGAGGATTCGCATGCTTTCAAGGTGCGGCGCCTCATAGAACCCCTGTCCATGCAAAGCAGCAGTTTTTTTTTTATTATCTTGTTTGTGGTGGCTATCGACACTGTTCTAACAACCATGGGTGTCTGCTTTTATCGAAGCGCTCCTATCAAAATAACAGTGCTTTGTTTCTTAAAACTGCGGCCGTTTGTCTCCGCGGTGAATTCTGCGAAATGGTGAATGACTGCTCTGTGCCTCTATATCAACCACCTGTGAAAAGGGCGTTCACTTTCACAAGTATCCGACGGGATCAAAGCTAAGGAAGAAGTGTATAGTCATACTCAAGAGAGGGAAAGCGCCCCACGCCTTCATCGACTGTATGCAGCTAGCACTTTGCTGGCAGTGACTTTGCTATACTCGCCCTACGCTTTTTCGGTACGCTTTCAGTAAGCTTTCAACCGTGGTTCAGCGCCCCACCAGTACTTCAGCCATTCATTGCACGCAGGCTACAGGCGTAGGCGACTTGCATCAGGTGAGGTGCCAGCCAAAAACCTACTGCGAAAGCCCCTAGACAGGGAGCCGACGATGCGACCTCCATATCGCCTCGTGTAGGCACACCTCATGAGCAAACCTGAGCAGCGCGGGACATCTCATGCTGCAGCTTTATTTGGTTTGTGTACAGCTTTATCTGGTTCTAGAACACTGAAACCTGCTGTCGCTGTTTAGTGTACATTAGCTAAAGGCTGTCACAATAATTTTTGTAGCCCTGTGTGTGGTGTAAGGGTAGGAGGTTTGATGGCAGGTATGGCGGGTTTCTTCACGGTAGCTGGCTCCTCGCTGTCATTGGCATAGCTGATCTTCGCCAGTGAGGAGATGCATTCGTAAAAGAGACAGAACGAAAGTTTATTTACATGATAGTTGAAAGGTAGGAACTGTACAGGGATTCAGAAGATCCCGCATTTTGTACAACAGAGATTCAGTTCATGAATCAGCTCATGATTCCGCTCATGATTCGGGTTCAGGCTTCCAGAACTCTCTCGAACATGGCAGTCTAAACACTCGATCCTGGAGACGGCTTCTTCAACGTCTTCCCAAGCTTCAGAACTGATGGTTCTTTTGTGATGATTTCGCGTCAGCGATGACAATAGCCGAGTTGAGAGGTTGACTTAGTGAGACCAGCCACAGTGGCACCGTCCCACGCTGTTCGAGCCAGTTCAACAAAATGTTTGTCTCACGAAACTTTGGTTGTCACCCGATCACTACCTGGAACCCCTACAGGACAGCGTCTTGGTGACTGGGTGCCTATGGGGTTGAGAGCATCCTAGCAGATCGGCTTACGCACAATGGTGTCTGCCCAGACGAACCGCGGGGCCAAACGTAACAGCTCCTCTGCCGCCCGGAACATCTCGGCTGGCCAGCGCTCCCAACCGCTGGGCACGAAGGGAATGGAACATGGTCGATGGCCTGGCTTGGAAGCTCCAGCTGCAAACTGGTAACCGACTCCCAAACCACCTCACAATGATCGACAACAGCAAAACAAACCACACAACACAATACCATGCTGCAGTCTGTTACAAGCTGCCACTCTAGCGTCGCCAGCGCGAAGTCGGCGACGGGAATGACAGCAGGTTGGTTCGTTCTGCACGCAAGCAGAGACAGCGAAGAGATCAGAGACGTGGGAAAACAAAACAAACTTTACTCGAGTGATATTGCAGCACACGGGATCTAATACAACACTTCAATACAACTAACAAAATACATCGACACTTGATACAACTAAAGAAATATATAACAGAAACAATAAATCAGCTTACGAGAGAGAACTATTACAAACTACACCAACTAACACAAGATAACTACAGAGGAGAAAGTTCGAAGATATAAACAGATGAATGCATACGTGTGATGACCGGCAGCGTTGTGTCCCCGACGATCGGATGCGAGAAGTCGAAGAGAGTTCTGGCACGACTGCGATGTCGGCGGTGTTGCAACGCTGGTGGCTCCGGGAGGCTAGTGCTTGCAGGTGACTTCGAGCAGGTTGAGCTAACTCGAGGCGAAGTCCCGATGTCTACGTTGCAGACGTTAATATCGCGTCACAACTGGACGAACGGCTAAGTTTAGGTGGCCAGCCGATACAGAGCCACACTAAAAACTTCTAGAAGAGATGCTTGTTGATCTGTTTCTGCACCATCTTGGTCAGCGACTAGTCTGCCTAGCAGGGCAAAATCCTGCGCTTAAATCCCCCTCGTGTCTCCTCGCTCTCTTCCTTGGGGACAAGAGACCTCTACCTGGGTCCAATCATGCGCGTTTAATTGAGGGGAACTCCGCCCCAAAAATATTTTGACCCCACCCCTTTTTAATAGGGAGAGGGCCCGCAACTAGCGACAGTGACAACCTGTCGGGTTGTTGTCATACGGCTTGGCCACCAGAGCGTTTCCCACGCTTTTCTCCGTGGGAACGGTCAACCACTTAGCTCTCAGCCGGGCGTCTTGTAGTCTAATCCTTGTACGGGGTATACCGCGGCCTTCTACGACCTTGCAGACGCCGCCACAGTTACAAAAGGATTAACCGTCGGCGGCGACGTTCTAAGGAGAGCACCCCATTTTGCACTTATCGGTTCCCTTTCATGTGCCGCCGTTTCTCACGGTCAGTCGGGGAGTACGGCGCCCGTTAATTGCCGTGACGCGGTGTCGCCGAAAATAGCCGTCCGTGACACAGTCCAATGCATTGGACTCGCTTAAAACCCTCCAGGTTTCTCAACAAACACAAACAAATTCTACTCTGAAATTTTGACAGAATTTTGTGCCGCCGAAGTTACAACATTCGTGGATGTTGAGACGTCTACTGAAGATCGATCAATTTTCCGTGCGAGAAAAACACACAAAGGCAAATACAATTTGGACCCAGATAACCATAAACACCCTCTTTCAAAACTAGCTTTCTCCTACCATCCGCACTACTAAGTTGTAACTAACATCTGCTGACTTCTCATTAACTAAATGAATCACAACCACTTGATTTTCACACAAATGCAGCCTGAAGTTACAAAAGGTATCTGGGCGCATTCTCTATTCTCTCATTGCATACATTCAAGGCGTAGTAATGAGTACCTACTTGTAGGACACCTTGACGCCAATGAAAACACTCTCACAACAAATCAAACTGCGTCTTGTGACTATCTGAAACGTATCCCTAACGTTAATGTTCAGTAAAGCGCAACTCACGGCTCAAGAGATCACATGATTCCTAAGCACTCACTAAAATAACAAAATAAGGGGAATAAAGCTTTCGTACGACACGCTCATTTGCTGAATGTAGCCTCATGTCAGCTCATGTCTTTCAAGAACGCACAGGACTTTGCTATGCGCCCTAGCACGATACTCTCATTCAAAGAGCGCTAGCATACTAACACACGCCAATCCAAGGTCAATCCCTAAAACTAAGGCACCACTAAACACGCATCTGAACGTAATTGTTCACAAAGAACAAAACGCAATGAAAAATAACGATAGATGTCGTACACGTCATGAGCATTTAACAAAGCTTACGGAAGTTTTGCGCTAAAAACCTTGTGCCAAATGTTCTTAAAACATGAGCATTTCGAATATCACCTCTAGTTTTTATCTAAATTGCTAATTTACTCTTTCAAGAAGTTTATTGAAGGATAAGCAAACATATAAATGAACATATAAGCGGAGTACAAGAGGAGGTCCCAGAGTAAAAACTGTCGGGGGGACCTCCTAACACAGTGTGAATAAGATGATGCATAATATGCAGCAGACAATTGGCGTTGTGACAAAGTTCTAAATACAATGTGTAGCGTGAACAAAATGAACGAAAACACTTTACTCAATTTTCAAAAATACGAAGATAAACAACAAATCTACAATAATTAGAAGAGCAAAATTAAACCATCCATAAAACTATGTTTTCTTTAGAGGTGGTGTACATCTTCAATTACACTATAGGAGTAGCGACACTGTTATCACACATATAAAATACAATTCATCAATGCAATGTAAAACAGGCAGAAAGTAATTTAAAAAATGAACTAATTTCAATTTTCTAATACCACCTATATCTAACATGTTCTAGTTAGTTCAGTGATAAAGTGTATTTTGGTTCGTCGGCAAAATGAGCTTGTCAGGAAATATTGTTTAACTTCAGAAGGAATTGAGTTCTACACGGACACACCAGCAAATTTAGCAGTCATTTTCCCAGAGTTTGTACGAGCTTTAAGAAAATGGAAATTCTCACGCACAGAGAACCGAGTTCTATTATTATGAGTCAAAAATTAAGGTGAGAAACTTTTTATGCACACATCAATTGATTGATTGATTTGTGGGGTTTAACGTCCCAAAACCACTATTTGATTATGAGAGACGCCGTAGTGGAGGGCTTCGGAAATTTTGACCACCTGGGGTTCTTAACCGTGCGCCCAAATCTGAGCACACGGGTCTACAACATTTCCGCCTCCATCGGAAATGCCGCCAAAGCCGGGATTCGATCCCGCGACCTGCGGGTCAGCAGCCGAGTGTCTTAGCCACTAGACCACCGTGGCGGGGCTATGCGCACATCAATTGTGTTTCGCCTTAATGAATAAGGTGAACCATGATGACTGCTAATTTTAAAGTAAATAATTCGTTAAGGGGAAGTATGTTTAGGCCAACGTATAGGGGGATGGAGCGACAAAGGTACGGACTATATAAACGTCATTAGCTGCACCGCTTGGTTTTGGAGGCGTCGTAGATTATCTAGATGTGTTGTGTTTGCCCAAGATGATACGCAATATGAAAGGTGGCTGTGAATGTAAGACCAGTACGTATAGTGACAGGATAACATGTGGTGGAAAGTATGGTCGTGCTTTCAGAATAACATGAATACCGAAAGAGACCTTTTTTTAGAAGAGACTGCGCATGAGCATGGAACTTCAGATGTTTATCCAAGATGACGCCTAGAAACCAAGTGCTATATCGATCAGAAGCCGGTATTGTGTGATTATTTATTACAATCGAAAGAGGCAAGGTAACCGCTTTCTGTTGGGAATAAAATGCCATAAATGTTGTTTTTCTAGCATTCATTTGCAGTTGATTATTCAAGCACCACTGGTGAATGCTGATAAGATGGTATACAACTTCGCGCTACACCAAAAGGGCACGAAGCTCCCAAGCCTCGGCTTCGCTCAACAACGCTATGACGCTTTCAAAACTAGCGGGGTGTACAAATCTTCATTCGCGAACTACATGCTCTTACCTCGAAGAAAACCAATTTCACGCAGTCGGCTGACTGATGCGGGTCACTGCTTCCGCATAACAACTTAACTCAAAACACTTACAATGCTTACAAATACGACAAGTGAAAACTGTAGATAAACAAGCTAACCATGGAGATGACACAAGCATACTGCTTTAAAAGCGAAAATTAACAAACAAGCGTGCTTCTAATAGAACTCTTGTGTCCCACTCTCCAGCTTACAGCCGTTCCTCACTCTTCAATCGTACATGCGGCGTTTGTGGTCTTGGCGGATTTCGAGAACGCCCGAGACAACGACGCGCACGTTCTATATGCTGAACTGCGCAGTCACGCCTCATTCGCGATTTTGGCCTGCTTCTGTCAGTTCGGCGCAGGGGACCCGAGCAACGCGTGGGAAAGAGCAGCGATGCCCCTTTTGGGCTTACATCCGCGTGGTGTTTAGGCACTGGGACCTTTCTTCTAGCTAGGACCACTTCGACATTCTTGCCCTCGCAAAGCCCGAAATCTCCACCGCACATTCCGTCGCGAGGACGCGCGCTGTACATTTCCATTTCGCCGCTTGTACCTTATTTCACGCCACAAAGGCCTCTTCTTTGAACTGGCCGATAACCTACCCTTCTGTCATTCGCCCGGCTGATTGCTACCTCTTTCATTCCTTCGCTTGGTCGCGCGCTTACGCTTCACTTTTTTACGGCGACGCAATTGCTAGCGACCTTTCCCCCACTACTAGGAAGTTCGCCTCGGGTTTCGTCAATGGTGAAATTACAATTTAAGGGCGCTTCTACACAGCCTTCCGTACCACTTCGGCGCTTCGATTTCTTAGCACTGTTGCCATGTCGAGCCGATTTATCTGTGCATGGTAACCCTGTACTCACGCACCCAACTAAACTGGCACCTCCCATTTGATTTGCGAAGGACCCGCGGTTCTCATTTCTTTCGTCCGGCAGTTCAGATTGATTTATATGTGGGGTTTATCGTCCCCAAACCACCATATGATTATGAGAGACGCCGTAGTGGAGGGCTCCGGAAATTTCGACTCCCTGGGGTACTTTAACGTGCACCCAAATCTGAGCACACGGGCCTACAACATTTTCGCCTCCATCGGAAATGAAGCCGCCGCAGCCCGGATACGAACCCGTGACCTAGTGGGTCAGCAGCCGAGTACATTTGCCACTAGACAACCGCGGCGGGGCCGTCCGGCAGTTCAGACGCATACAAATGAACTTTGACGCCGACGCAAAGCTCCTAGTTCTGCTTGCTGCACTGATAGGTTTTGAATTTTTCTCAACACGCGTAGCACTTCTCGTCTCACTCGCGGCTCTCAGACGTCTGTTGCGTCTGCACCGTTCTTACGACTCATTTCTGGGCTTCCGGCTTGCATCTGAAGCTCGTCATTACTCTCGCTGATTTCGTCAGCTGTCTCACCCGCGCAGTCTAAATGGTTATCGAAGAAATCATGTCTTTCACACTCTTGACTGGCGGACAGCTTAACGCGCTTAGGAACAGTGCCACTCTTTTCCTTCGAACAATCTAGCTCGCTTTGCTCGGAGGTGACTAGCTACAACCACACTGTTTTCCCCACTCTCTGCATTCGCTGCTTCTCCTGAGCTCTTCCGGTGTTCTCGACTACTTTGACCTCGTTTGCAAGATTCACCGTAGCGACAACCACAGTTGAGGTCTGTACCAGATTTCATATAGCTATCCTAGCTGTTTCGCTAGCATACCGCTGGTACAGCACCTCGATCGTCGCACTCGCTCTGGCCTTCGGTGGCCTCTCTCATTGGCGCAGCATCTATCGCAGCTCTCGCACTCGATTCATCCATGAATCTGCTGATATATTCACGCGTGCTAACTTTTATCACGGCTGTGATCTGTGCCTCACGCATTTGCTGTTCGCACTTCTCGTGCGCTACGCTTACGGATGGCTGCTGATGAAACTTCCGCCGCATTGCTTCAACGTTACGTTCCAGTAGTTCAATCTCTTCTCTTTTTCTTTCTTCGTTCGTCCAACCTTTTGAAAACATTTACCGCGAATCCAATATCCTCCTCAGTGGCGTTTTGCAAAATTAGCTCTATAATTTGCGACCTGCCCATTCCTTCCTTAACCTTAATTGATACTTCGGTCTTCGCAAATATACAAACGACCACCTTTTAGCAGTGTCTTCACCTCCATGATTGCCGTTATACTTTGGTCCTGCATCTCACACAAATGTAGGGGATCCCTCTAACACACAATCCAGCTTCTATTTAAATCGCACTCACAAAATTAAGCCTGGAAAGTTATTGCAAAGACCAAGTACTCACTACAAACACAGCACCATGTCGCGAGGTCTATCCCACCGCTGCCACCAGTTGTTAAGGGTAGGAGGTTTGATGGCAGGTACGGCGGGTTTCTTCACGGTAGCTGGCTCCCCGCCATCATCCGCACAGCTGATCTTCGCCAGTGAGACGACACCGCGCTGTACCTTGCTTGCTTTGATGCGCAGACGCCTTTGGTTTTCCACGTGATCGGGTCGATTGCTTGATAGATGTGCGTGTGTCTTTCAATAAGTTTAGTTGCGAGTTAGCGCGGTGTCGTCTCTTCCTCTGTCCTTGTCTCTATTTTTGCGCTGTTTTTACTTCCCAAGTATGAACCACCAACTAGCCCAACTTTCGCTATTATTGCATTGTATTTCTTGTGCATAAGGCTCTTCTCGCTATCCCAACGTTCTTCACGATGACCCGGCCTCCTTGGCTTCTACCATAGCCGTGTGTGTGGGCAGAGCAAGGGTATGCTCTTGGTATATAAAACAGGGCTTGTGCCCTCCGGAACTACAAGGGATGTGCGGGTTTCTCAAACCTTCGGTGGGACACGCCAGAAGAATGTGCCGCATTTTGCGCTCTGAGTGGTGGAGGCAAGTTCGTTTTTTCCAAGACCGTTTGGTGGCGACCTGTTCCACTGAGCCAACATACAGACAACAGCATCGCCTGAAAGAATGGGGGAAGACGACCAAGGGAATCACCGAGTACCTTTGGGGCAAGGTGCGACCGACACTTCCAACCAGAAAAAAGAAGACTGGCCCAAGGTGAAGTGCGTCTTCTGGGTGATTGTTATATCCCGGAGGATGTTAACAAGGTTTTAAAACTGGGACCCAAGTGTGCGTTTGAACCTAATGTTCCACCGGCGGAAAAGGTAGCCTTTTCAAGGAACATTTGTCGGTATGTGCCTGAAGGCGAGCAGATAAGGTGCGTGTCAGATTGTATGGATGTGTGCACTCAAACGTCGTTGGTTAGGCGAAGGCTCTCCCCTGACAAGTTGGTCGTAAAACTTTTAGAGGGGAATGGGCTTAGGGTTTGTTTATCGGATAAGAAAGGAATGTTTGTGGTCATGAAAGAGGGCATTTTCAATGAAAAAGCTAAGACCGCCGTATTGAAGAATTTCAAAAGAGTGGACGTTAAAACAGAAAAGGTGAAACAGCAGGCTGTTGCTATGCTGCAAGAAAAGGAATCTGTCCTGTGTTCTCAGTAGAGTAAAAAAGGCGAAATAATTAAGCTTACAAGTTTTGCTTTTCTCAGTGTAAACCCATAAACTTATTTCCCGTTCAGAGCCATTGTATCAGAAAAAGAGACTTGGCTGTCTGAGATGTCTTACTTTCAGATGCACCTGGAAACCCTCAATGTAGTCGACCCTTTTGTAGTAAAGAACTCTGAAGGTGTAGTAGATTTTCTCAAAACTAATAACCCGGGTTCTTGTTCGGCTTTCAGCATCGACATTGAGGACATGTTCTACTGCTTACCGCATGTTGAACTTCTGCAGAGTGTCAAGTCTTGTGTGGTTGAGGACAATAATGAAGTTAAGTTCCTTAAGAGTTGTGGCATTTGCTTGGAAAGTTTTCTGAAATCGCTGACGTTTTACTTGCGGTCAATGTGTGGGGAAGGGAAAGGGGGCTTTTATGTCCAGAAATCTGGTGTTTGCATCGGATCTGGGGTGGAACCAATTTTAAGTAATATTTTCCTAGGACAAGTCGACAGGTCTGTTGCCGATAAATTCATTAATATGTCCTGCCACATTTTTCGGTATGTTGATGATTTTCTTGCAGTAATTAAAACCGACAGTCAGCATTGCATGAGAGCTGACATATTAAACTTTTTTATGGATTCTGGCCATGGGCGTAAGTTCACCTACGAGCTGCCTGAAAAAGGAGAGCTTCAGTTTCTAGATATTGGAATGGGGTTTCACGAGGAACATTTGTGTTGGCGGTACATGCCCCGATCCGTATAAGGTATCTTGCCGTTCACCTCAGGCCCTTCTAAGATAGCTAAGTCCGGCATTATTTATGTTGCGCTGTGGGGTGCACTCCTGAAAACGTGCACGCATGCGTTGAAAGAAACTTTCATGAGCCACGTTGAGAGGCTGAAGTTGGCGGGCAACCCTGATACGGAAATCTTGAGGAGTTGTCAAAAGCTAATCAAGTGGGTCAAAGGCGTAAGTGATATGCACTGGAGAACAGAGAACGTGCGCAATGAAAAGAAACCGGTTGTAGTACCCTATACATGCACAAGTTCTCACATTGCTTGAAAAGTGTGGCTAGTAGGTATGGGGAACGTGTGGTAATGTCTGCTCCCAAGAAGTTATCCTCCATTTCCTCGCTCCCGCGTGCATAAAAGAAGTTCGTGTTTACGAAAAAACTGCTCGTTCTGTCCGGAGAAGACAAAAAATAGATATGCTCACTGTAAATCGTGTGTTGTATATATGTTGCAATTGTCATGCGAGGGGGGGGGGGGGGGTTATAGGACAAACCGGGCGGTGCATTAACGTGAGACTAAGGGAACACTTAACCTCTTTAGCGGCTGCTGGAGGGTTGCGCCTGCCGGCTCATTGTAGGGAGTGTGGCTGCCAACCATTGGCAGATAAAGCCACTTGTTTGTTTGGACACCGGGACAAGTGCACTAGGGAAGTGATGGAGGCTTTTTTCATTGAAAAGGAGGAGAAAAGGTGTGTAAGTAAGCCGTCTGTGGCCCTTGGGAAAAAGGAAGTTCGGTACCTGGGTTCTGCGCTGCCATGTTAAAGTGATTATTATTTTGTTATGGACTGTTGTTTATGTTTTTGGCAAATATGAAGGTGTGTTTTTGTTTTTTCTTGGTTGTTAAACACGTTTTGATGTTCAATATGATTAGGCTCGTTTCGTACCTTGATTGCTTCGATGTGCAGACGCCTTTGGTTTTCCACGTGACCGGATCGAATGCTTGACATATGTGCGTGTGTCTTCCAATAAAGTTTAGTTGCGAGTTCAGCGTGGTGTCGTCTCTTCCTCTGTCTTTGTCTATATTTTTGCGCTTTGTCTATATTTTTACTTCCCAAGTATGGACTACCAACTAGCCCAACTTTCGCTATTATTAAGGCTCAAAACCTCTGAGCTTAGCAAGTAGTACGATGAGTTCTGCATCGGCGTCACAGTCGGTTTGCATGCGTCCGAACCACTGGATAAAAAGTTAAAAGAAAGCGGGAATGCAACCAAGTGTAAAGAGGAAGTCTTCCGGTTCTAGCCACAGCACGTTTCAGGGTCAGCGCGAGTGCAGGCTTGGCACAGGTGAATCGGCCCGACATGGCGACAGTGCGAAAAAAAATCGGAGTGCTGTAGTGGTGTGGAAGGTAGTGAGGAAGTGCCCTTGAGTAGTAAACCGCCGATGACTCAACCAGCGACCAATTTCAAAGCAACGAGGGAAAAGTCAGTGTTACGTTTGGCCCAACAATTCGTCTGGGCAGACGTCATTGTGCGTAAGCCTGTCTGCTAGGATGCTTTCAGCCCCACCAACGCCCTGTCTGCAAGACGCTGTCCTTTAGATGTTCCAGGCAGCCGTCGGGTCTCAACGAAAGCTTCGCGAAACCAGCCTTTTGTTGAACGGGCTCGAACAGCGTGGGATGGCGCCACTGTGGAGGTTCTTTTGTAGTCAACCTTTCGACTCGGGTGTGGTCGCCGACGCGAAATTGCCACAAAAGCCCCGACAGCCCGGAAGCGTGGGAACGCGTCGAAGAAGCCGTTCTCATGGATTGAGCGTTTGGACTGTCATGTTTGAGAGAGTTCTGGAAGCCTGTTGCTGAAAGCAGCCATGGACCGCTGCTGACGTTCGTGTCAGCGGCCATCTCCCTGGAGCAGCTCAACCTTCCCTTTCCGGACTCTACCTCCTTCAAGGCGGGCGCCGGGTGCGTCAATGTGTGATGCGCTCGTGCTACCATTGAACCGTTTTGACTAGCCGAGTGGTGCAATATCTGCACCCTTTTTGGTAGGTGGACCATTGAGACTTTGTCACCTGATTTGTGGCGAGAGTACTCAACGCCTTTTTTGGACCTCCATGTAAGGAGACGGCGGGCCATAAAAGCCGGAGCATTTTTGTAAATAAGAGCTGAATCATGAGTTGAATCTTTGTACATATCCCATTCTCTACTGAATCTCTGTACAGTTTGTGGAGATAGGTTTGCACTAGGCTTACCTACTATGCGCAACCGTGTAGGGATGCGACGTCTTCCACTCCCGCTGCGTGCGAAGACGCGGCGGCCGGGTTCGTCGTTTTCTCCAGCACGGCGCAGAAACCACGCACGAGGCAACGGGTTTATTAACCCAAGATGCAGCACAGTGCGACACTCACGGGCTTGCAGGCCGTATAGGGAACTCCGCAAGACCGAGCAAGTACGCTTGCCTAGGGCACGACGACTCCCGCACAAGGGCCGAAGTCGAACGCACGAACGAGAAGCCGCCTGCGGAGCAGCGCGTCAACCCCTCGTGAAGGCCTGAGAGCATCTGCCGCGACGAGCGAATCGTCGGGCGCAACATAGCTCGTAGGAGAAGAGGATGTCACGTGCACCCGAAGGGAAATGGCACTGAGTTGTGACGTAAGCCCACGCAGCGTAGTGTGCCCGGACATGCCAGCGCGGGACGGAGCCGAGGCTTGACTCGCCCAGACCAAGAGGCGCCCTAGGAGCCATCTTGGCGAATGCCGGTGATTATACGCGCCCAGGCTACGTGGTCGGCGCGCGCGCGGCAGCTGGGGAACGAGGTACCTGGTAGGGGGGCGCTCTCAATTCCCACATCCCCCCCTCCTAAGACCGAGGCCGCCCTAAAGACGCCGTAATGAAGGCATTCACCAACACCGAAAAAACTGAGGTCCAGCTCTGTGCTGTCCACGAGATCGACGGGGGTCCTGGTGTCTTCGTTCGGCGGCGTCTCAGCAGGAACCTGAGGCCACGGGAGGGCGACAGACACCGCAGCAGCGATGGCTGACTTGAACGAAGAGTCCGTGACGAGCACCGCCACGACCACCTGAACAGAGTCGGTCGACAGGGCAGGTTGAAGGCCCGGGCCAGGTGGCACCGCCGGAGTGGACAGGACCGTAGGGGCACCGCCAGACTTCGCTCGGTGAACCCGCGAATGGAGGTGGGTAGCCTCGTGCACCAGCGGGACACCGCAAGCGTCGCAGTAGGAGGCCTCAGGAACGGGTGGCATCGAGGCACCTCCAGAAGCGTCGAGCAGGTCCGAAAGGGTGCGTCCACAGAAAGGACGCGGGACGCACTCGGGGTCTACCCCCACCCATACTTTGCGTTGCTTGGACCAGCGACAAGTTGACACGAAGGGGACTGGAGCCTGAGTGCCTTGTTGTAACGTCTACGTAGCGACTTCACGACGAGGCGGCGTCTTGTTAGCCGGGACCGGGGGAGCATTCGACGGAGGTGGCATGAACGCGGCCGGTGCCTGCGGAACGACCGAGCGCGCGGCTGGTCTCCCGGGCTTTTTCTTGAAGGAACGGGCCATCGAGGAGGACATCACGAATGCTGGGGTGTCAGTGAAAAGCAGAAACGCAACTGAAGGTGCGGCCCCGGAGGCGTGACAGGCTGGCCCAATAAAGAGAGCCTACTCCGTTCGATTGAAGGTTGCGTGAGCCAATAGGGCGCACGCTTCCCTTCTCCCGCCGACTACACGGAAGATACCCAGTGAGAGAGTGAGCCACCGGGGAAAGGGCTTTTCTCTCTCGAGCAGCCGGGAGCGCTGAGAACTGGGTGGATATTCCGCGCGCAGCGCGTGTAATGGTGTTCCCAGGGAGAAAGCTCGCCAGGTAGCCGTTACTGTTGCTGCTGGATGGGCTCTCGCACAGTAGCTATAAATCTCCGCTCCCTTACATGGAGGGATAACGTCCCGCTACATGCCGGAGGCGAAAATCAGCCTAAGTGAGTTTTTGCAAGTTGTACCGGTGGCGTGCTTTGGAACCAGCCTTATCCCGGTTTCCCGGCGGTTCGGTGACCGCCTCCCCCTCCCCGAAGTCGTTGCTGCGGGCAACGAAAGGGTTGAAGTCGGAGACGTTAACTGGACCGCCGACTGGTCTCCTTTGGGAGTCAGCCAGTTTGTATACCAGGGGCGACAATTTGGTGTGCACTCGGTATGGGCCCAACCACTTGGCCGAAAAGGAGGCCGAGATGCCTTTGGCGGCGTCACTCAAGACGTGATTGCGCCTGAGGACGAGATCGCCGACATCGTAACGGACATCCCGGTGCGACCAGTCGTATTGAGCCTTCTGACCAGCTCACGCTTTTTCCAGGTTGGAACGCGCCAGGTCGAGGGCCGCGTCCATCCATGAGCGCAGTTCCGCCGCGTAGCCAGATGGGCTGACCTTCACGGCGCTTGCGGCACCACCACCCCGTAGGACGCGGTCCATGGTGTTAGCAGCTCTCTCCCAAAGTTGAGGAAGGCGGGTGTGTACCCTGTCGAGCGATTGACCATAGACCGCAAGGAAAAGCCTATCTCGTTGAGACAGGCATCCCAATACCTGTGTTGCTGCGCATATGCTGTCAGCAAAGGCTTGAGGTTCCGGTTGATCCGCTCGGTCGGGTTGGCCTGTGGGTGATACGCGGTTGTTTTATGGTGCTTAACGCCAAAGGCAGCACACGCATCTACAAACACCTTGGCCATGAAATAGGACGCATTGTCCGTGATCAACTCCGCCGGAAAGCCAAAGCGGGTAAAGACCTCGGTCAACTTGTCCCAGATTACACGTGCCGTTAACTTCCGAAGGGGAAACAGTTCGACCGACTTCGTGAAGTGATCTCTGAGAGCCAGGAGAAAAACAGGGCTTCTCCGGCTTCTTAGGAAAGGTCCCATAATGTCACAGGCCACGACTTGCCAAGGTTGTTGGCTGTCGATCAGCTGCATGAGCCCGGGAGGCTTGCCCCCGCGACGCTTCACGCATTGGCACACGCGGCATGAGCGGGCGTAGTGAAGGGTGTCGCGCTTCATGCCAGGCCAGGCAGCGGAGCGGCACAACTTTTGAAAAGTCTTAAGGCCACTCGCGTGTCCGGCCAACCGCGAGTCGTGGAAATAACCTAGGGTGGCTTTCCTTGGACTGCGGGTTATCACCACCTTGAAAGACTCCTGGGGAGCTTCTTCAGATGGGACGTAGCGCAGGAGAACGCCGTCGGCATCAAGCAGGTACGAGTACAACGTGCCCGCAGCAATACCAGCCTGCGTACGGCACTCGGCGCCGACAGCAATACCAGCTGTCTGTTCGCGGCCGGCGGCTTGACCGCCCCGCTCAACTTGGGAGCTCAGCTCTTTGAGCTTGTCAACAATATGTTGACAAAACGGATCGTCCTGCTGTGCCTTGAGCAGCTTTTCTCTGCTAAAGACGATACCGGTAGACGTGACAGGGTCTTCAAGGTATGCGTCCTCACCCGAGGCTGTCGACTCGAAAGTCACTTCGCGATCGGTGTTCGCGCCTTTCGACCCTTTGGAGCCAGAGGGCCCGGGGTCTACTTGATGCGATTGCTCTCGGGGGTAGCGGACACAAGTGTCGGATGCCGAAACGGCGGCACGCGACAAAGCGTCAGCCACGACGTTCGAACTCCCTTTCTGGTAGCGCACAACAAAGTTGTACAGCTGCAAGGTCAACGCACAGCGCACGAGGCGGCCCGAGGGCTCGCGCAAGCGCTTAAGCCAGGTGAATGCCATGTGGTCCGTTTCCACCACGAATGGCACGCCGTCGACATAGCAGTCGAACTTCCGGAGAGCAAAAACTATAGCGAGACATTCCCTTTCTGTGACGCTATAGTTACGCTCGGCGGCGTTGTGACCGGCTCGCAAAGGCGACTGACTGGCCGGAGGACGCCATCGTGCTCCTGAAGCAGTACCGCGCCGAGACCCAGGTCGCTCGCGTCCGCTTGGACAACGAGCTCCCTGTTCAGGTCGAGCAGCTTTAACTCGGCTGTGGCCACTAGAGCTACGGAAAGCGCCTTGAAGGCTCGCTCTTGTTCTGGCCCCCAGCTCTATCGTGCTGACTTTTTCAAGAGTGCAGTCAAGGGCGCTTGGAGGGCCGCACAGTTTGCGATGAACTGTCGATAGTAGTTCACCATGCCCAAAAAGCGCCTCAGGCCCTGAATGTTTGCCGGCGTCGGGTGCTCCACAATGGCACGTACCTTCTCCTCGCACGGCAGAACACGACCGCCCTGAATGGTAAAGCCTAATACTGAGATGCGAGTCTCAGCTATTTGAGCTTTCTTCGAGTTCAAAGTGAACCCGGCGGCACGCAACCTCCCAAGAACATCCTCCAAGTAGTGAAGGTGTTCCTCGAACGTTCGAGAGAAGATGACGATGTCGCCGAGGTATGCCATGGCGTGTTGCCATTTAGCGTCCCCCAGAACGTGGTCTATCAATCTCTGGAACGTAGCTGCAGCTCCAGAATAGCCAAACGGCATGCGGGTAAACTCGTAAAAACCTCTGTCAGAGGTGAACGCAGTTTTCTCCGCGTCAGCCTGCTCCATCTGAACCTGTAGGAAACCGCGGCTAGCATCCAAGGTGCTGAACGCTAACGCTAAGTCCCTACTTCACGAAAACAATATATTAACTGTATCTGAGCTAGTTAAATATAACCTTGGTATTTACATGTATAGAACTATAAATAACCAACTTCCTCACTTTACTACCATTCTCTCAAATAACAATGTCACAAGGTTTGCCCTTAACGATAACTTTCTACTGCCAAAAGTTCGCACCAATTATGGCAAAAAAACATTCATTTTTCCGGAATTTCTTTTTGGAATAGTTCACCTTCCGACATTAAAGTATGTCGTTCTCTGAAAATAATTAAATCGAGGTTAAAAAATCATATCATGTCAACTAACTAGCCTGTTTTGCTGTTTCTTAATTGATTCCTGCTCATTGTGAGTTGCGTTCTGTAATCACTTGTCATT
The DNA here is from genome assembly GCF_043290135.1 of Rhipicephalus microplus. Classification (NCBI taxonomy): domain Eukaryota; kingdom Metazoa; phylum Arthropoda; class Arachnida; order Ixodida; family Ixodidae; genus Rhipicephalus; species Rhipicephalus microplus. The sequence continues at coordinate 165,325,275 of NC_134706.1, read as the reverse complement.
GAAGTTAGCGCGTTACTCTTGCTTTTAAATTGTTTCTGTGAGATTACAAGGGTATGTTCTTACTGCATTTGTTTCAATTGCATTTTACTGTAGCTCTGTCTCCCTGCTATGTACATCACAATCATTCTCAATTCTAGATTGTACAAGAGGTCCCCTTGCAGTCTCTGACTATGGGACCTCTTTCTGTATATCATGCACATGTATTCTTCTTCATTTAGCACAATAAAACCTTCTGTTCTGTTCTGTTCTGAAGTAGCAAGCACTGCCTAGAGCAGCCACGATCGAGTCAACGTTAGGCATAGGATAAGCATTCTTCCTCGTGACTTCGTTCAGCCGGCGATAGTCCACACAGAGCTGGTGAGAGCCGTCTCTTTTGGGGACCATTACCACCGGTGAACCCCCAGGACTGTTTGAGCATTGAACAACTCCGGTCTCAATCAACTCATCCAGTGCCTGGTCAATTGCTTTCCTCTTTGCCGCACTAACGGGGCGAGGATTGCATTTCCACGGTTGTGCGTCACTTGTGTCAATCCGGTGCCTCACCAGAGAGGTGCAACCCGGGCGTTCCGTGAACGTATCGCTGAAACGTGTCAACAGCGACGACAGGCGTGCTTTCTCGCGTTTCGACAAGCTGTCCGGCAAAGGCGGGGGGGGGGGGGGGGTCACCGGCATAGCCGAGACCTCGTTCACCACGGCAGCATTATGCTCGAGGGAAAGCTGTACCCACATGACCGTTTTCCGCCGCACCGGCCAAAGTACCAGCCTTGGCGTCGGAGGGGGAGACGTGGAGGCAACGCTTGGTCTCCTTTCTTCCTTCCTCATGGCGTCCGGCGATTTACTGGCCGCCGAGACTACGGGAGGTGCAGCGAAAGGCCGTAGGGCGCCGCAAGGGCCGTCCCTGTAGCCTCCGCTTGCGACGTCAATCACAATACCTGTGCGCGCGAGAAAGTCGCGACCGAGAATCACAGGCACGGAAAGACCAGGGAGATGCACAAGGCGCTGTCGGCGTGCGCGATTCTCCCAACGCACAACCAACCACGCAGCGCCGCACGAGGTGGCGGTACCACTGGTGAGGTGGAAGGCAGTGTCGCAAGCTCGAACGTGGACAGAGCCGCCGTGCAAATGAGCCCTAACCTCTTCGCCGAACAGCGAGATAGAAGCCCCGCTATCCAGCAACGCCGCAAATTCTCGACCAGCGATCGTAAGGGCGATGAATGACGCCGGCGTGGCTGGAATGTCATGTCCAGCGCGACACGCCATCGGTGCCAGAGGTTGTGTTACACTTCCGTGCTCTCTTACTGCTGCAGCCGCCGGCGAGGGGGAGCTCACCGACGGCTCACCCCGTTTCCCGACGGGCGAGCAGGCCATTGTGTCAGTTGGGGCGCGTTGCACTCACGCGCGGTGTGACCACGCTCACGGCAACGAAAGCAGACCACGCCTTTTACTCCAACAGGGGGGGGATTTCGGCAATCCTTTAGAGCTACGAGGTGTCCGTAGCGGGGGCTCCGCGATCAGATATCCCCTCGTGCACTGGAGCACGGGGTTTCCGTTCTTGTTCACGCTGCCGGGCAACGGTGGCCGCCCGGGCGTTCGAGTACGGGTCCAGAGCGCGATCCAACACATCAAGCGCGTCTCGGTCTCTCCCGTGTTCAGGTTGAAGAAGGATCGCAGGAGGATACGAAAAACAAAACAGGTTTATGGCACTATTTACACATATTTACAGCAAAGAAAGGATAGTGGTTTCACAAAATCACGAGCGTAGTGGTTGAACCGTTACATGGTTCAGAGCGACGTCCAGCGCTCTGCGGCGTCGTTTGAAGCCCTGTCGGGCTCCTCCTCTCCGAGTGGAACACCAATCACACACACACAACAGGTGAGGGGGACGAGCATGCACGGTCCACGTGAACGTCCAATATTGAGTCGTGAACACTGCACTGCAAGGTGGCGCCAGCAGGGCTCCTCCTCGTCGTGCGTGTGCCGCTAGTCGAGAGGTCCCATGGTCCTGACAGCATACCTCAAAAGGTCCGCCGATCGGTTCGTTCAACTAGCGGGGTGATTTGCGGTGGCCGCCACGGTCTCTTCCAGGAAGATGCTTTCTTTGTTGTCCTCTCTGGAACTGTTTACGATGTCGTGGCGACACGACGTCTCATCCTCCGGCGAGCAGGGACAATGCCTGGCTGGCATAGGCAGTCGGCCGGTCGGCTACTTGATTGAGGATTAAAAGAGCGCCGCTCCCCCGTCAGCTCTGGCGCCGGTCACGCCAGCTTCCCCATCGCCCGATGAGTCGCCGAGGGCATCAGTCACCGCTTCTGCTCGAAGAGACGACAAAAGGGTCCGTAGTTGAAAGTCAGGAACTCGCCTTCGCTTGTTACATGGTCTGGGTAATTACTCAAATATTCGACAGCGTCTGGCAGATTGGGTGCCGAAGGGATTGAGAGCCTCTCCCGTGGACCGGCTTACGCACAATGGCGTCTGCCCAGATGAATTTCCAGGCCAAACTTCACACCCGGCAGAGGACACCTCATGGTTAGGAGAACCCTAGTGTGACGAGTCCGGACCAGCCCACGCTCAACGAGGCTCGAGAGACGCGGACGGCGGTAGCGGTGGGCGATAGGCTCGCGCCGCCAGTATATCAAAACATTTATTTGAAAAAAAAAACAAGGAAAAAAATAAAAATAGATACGGGGAGCATGTGGGTGGGGCCCCTATTCCAGGGCTCCACTGGCTTTAGCGGCCCGCTGCGCCTGGTCGAGGAGCGCTAGTTGCACTCCCAGATCCTCGCTGGCGAGCAAAGTCTCCCACTGCTCCCTTGCGGAAATTTTGCCGGCTATTTGCGGCGAGTTAATTTCGGTTGGCCTTTTCTGACAATCCCACGTTATGTGGGCAAGAGTGGGCCTGCCTCCGCACCACGGACAACTATCGCTGTACATCGCAGGGTGAATAGCATGCTTCAACGAAAGATTTGGATATGTGTTAGTTTGTATACGGCGCCAGTCATAAAAATTCCGGCCGGGTAAAGCTGTGTGTGGTACACTGTACCTTCGTCGCTCAAGCCGTTGGTTTTCGAAGATATCTCGCAGAAAAAAGGGCGCCGCCAGAATGTCGCCCTGAATACGCTTCGCATCGGTTGCCAGCTCATTTAGGTCACGATAACGGGCGCTCCGAAGGTAAGCGGCGAAGGTTGGATGTGTCTGACGTATGGCTCGCTCCACCTTCTTGGCGTCTGATGCCGTAGGATCGCCAAGGAGGTAGAGCTCCTGCAAAGCCTGAATGTATAATCGAGAAGAGATTTGTCGGGATGCTGTGCGCGAAGCTCTAACTCGCGACGTATGCAGTGCTCGTATTCAGGAGGAAGGAATTCGCTAGGGAAGAGCGCCCTAAACTCCTCCATCGAGCGAGCTTGGTGGCCGACGAGCCGGCACCACCTCGCCGCTCGGGCTGTCAGCGACACGGGCAAAACAGAGCCTAGCATGACGCTGTCGCTCAGCCGCGTAGCCTGCTGATAGCGGTGCAGCACCTTGAGGTACTCTGTGGCACTGATGCGGTCCGAATAATCGCTGTATTCAGGCAGAGGTACCCTTAAGCTACTCGGAACGCTTGGCTGAGGGGACTCGGGGTCTCCCTTTAAAGCACAAGGCTGCGAGCGCACCGCTTCCAACAGAACGTTTAGGAGCTGCACCGCAGTTGCGTGCAGCGGTGACTGCTCCGACGCGGGTGCGGCCGTAACAGGTGCGCGCGCCTGGTGGTGGTAAGAAACATTTATTTCAGGAAAAGTCTACTAGAGAGTGCCGACGTGGACCATTGGCATGCTAGAGTGGCAAGACCCTATTCCGGGACGCCAGTGGAGCTGGAAGCTGCCCGTGCGCACTCCACCAAGGAGCGTTGCGCAGCCAAGGTACAGCAGCCGAGCAGGTGCTCCTCCCAAGCCTCTCCTTTTCCTAAGAAAGGAACGGGATTAACTGGGCACGATGCTACGACGTGATATGTGTCGGCGACGACATGACAGGTCGAGCAGGTGCCATTGATTTCCGGCAAAAAGTGCCTGGCGACCACCGGACTGATAAAGGTGATCGTCTGCAGGCGGCGTAGCAGTCGTTCGTCCGCTTTCTCCAAACCGCGTGCGGGGTCCGGGTAGAGGCGGCGCGAAGCCCGGTAATAAGCCAAAATTTCGCGAAAGCGCGTCAGGTTGGTATTGCCAGATTCCGTCTCGGGACATGGAGGGGCAACGGCCCGGACAAGAGAAGCGCGGGCAGCGGCATCTGCCGCCTCGTTGCCGGGCAGGCCCGAGTGGCCTGGGGTCCAGACTATACGAATGGGATGAGGGTTAAAGCACCAAGAGGCTGCCTGTAGTAAGCTAGTCGCCATCGGGGCAATAGAACCCTGAAGGCACTGAGAACAGGCCGAGCGCGAGTCCGCCAGGATGGTGCGTGAGGCAGGGTGAGAGGCGGCCAAAGCTGTGGCAACCTCTTCAGCGTGCGTTACTGTGTCTGCTCGAAAGGAGAGGCCATCGACGTGTTTGTCCTCTGTAATCACAGCAGCCGTGAAGTGACCCGAGGGGGAGGGAACCGAGACGTCCACATAGAAAACACCAGGACGATCGGAGTGTCGCGTATGAAGGGCCGCGGCGCGTGCTAGTCTACGGCCAGGATGGAGGTCCGGGTTCATATTACGGGGTAGAGGTTCCACCCATAGCTTTTGACGCCAGAGCTCTGGTACCGGCTACAGATGGTCTTGGTCAGATATCGGGTTAAGGCCAAGTCTGTGTAGAAGACTGCGCCCTGAAGGCGTCTGCGACAGTCGATTGATTTGGTTAACGCGATGAGCTTCGCGCATCTCTGCAAAGGTGTTGTGTACCCCCAGAGCCGCGAATCGGCCGTTGGAAGTTGCAATAGGTAGGTCCAGAGCGCGTTTGTATACTGAATGAAGAAGGACGTCCAGCTGGTGCTCGTGCCGACGACGCAGGCGAAGGTAAGGCAAGGCGTAGAGGACGCAACTGGTCACAAACGCGTGGGCCAATTGGAGGGACTGAGACCCGCGGAGGCCGCCGTGCTTGGTAGAAACTCGCCGTATCATGCGGCTCACCTGTTCGCTGGTGCGTCTGAGGCCTGCTATTGTACCCTTTGGATCCAAGGACGCTGTGAGGTGACGGCCAAGAACCCGAATATTTTGCACTGACGGGACGGGCCCGGACGGAAGAAAAATTTGAGGCGGCGGTAGCGGAGAGACTGAAAAAAGAGCCGATTTAGCTGGAGAGCACTCCTGGCCGCATGAACCAGCGTAGCTGTCCACCAGAAGGGCAGCCTTTTGCAGGCGTTCTTCGATTTGCGCTAAGGAGCCGGTGTTGGTCCAGATTGTGATATCGTCCGCATATAGTGCGTGTTGTATTCCCTCGACCTCGCCTAGAAGAGAGAGGAGGTTCATTGTCGCCAGGTTAAAAAGCAGAGGAGACAGGACTGCCCCTTGAGGTGTACCCCGGGTGCCTAATAGGGACCATAGGGTGCCGTGTTCGGTAGAATTAAGGCGAATGAAGGCGGTGCGATGCGATAGAAATGCGCGAATGTAGTTGAAAGTCTTCTGCCCGCAGTTTGTGGTAGACAGGTTAGTGAGTATAGTGCTGTGTTTGACGTTGTCGAACGCCCTGCGGAGATCGAGAGCGAGCTCGGCTTTATCGTTATGGCGCATAGTAGTCGGCTCTATGATATTGTGTTGAAGCTGGAGCAGGACGTCCTGCGCCGACAGATGCGGGCGAAAGCCAAACATCGTGTCGGCAAAGGTCCTCCTGGCCTCCAAGTAAGCGGAAAGGGGTTCGCGAACCATGGCTTCTATGAGTTTGCCTGCGCAAGTGTCACAAAATGAGCGCTCAAAAACGGGCGCGCCGCCAAATTCTCGCGACGAAGTGCCGAGAGGTGAACGATAAAAAAAAGAAAACAAGCATCCAAAGACTCCACGGGCGCGCGTCCTTCTCCCCTCGGAAGCGTGGGTTCGCAGACGAACCTCCTCTCATCGGAGCCCGAGCAAGCCCTGGAATGTTCTAGATGGAAAGCGGCGGGGTGATGCCGGGTTGCGTCATCCGTCGCGGACGGCCTTCGAACCGTCTCGCCCTCTTCCCAGCCTTCGCTGCGTATCGCGCCGACGAAATGATGAGAACTTTCTGGAATCTCGCGCGGAAGGTATTTAACCAAGCAGCCGAGATGAGAGATCAGCAGAAGAAGGAAGTTAACGCCAGAGTGCGTAGGGTATCCCGCCGCGTCTGTCGGTGAAGGTTTTGTCCTTAGTGACAAAGCAGGAGAAGAAGAAAGTATGCGCCAGAGCGCGTAGGGTGTTCCGCCTTGTGGGCGAAGCCTTTTGTCTTCCGTGACAAAGGAGGAGAAGAGGAGGATTTCCACCTGAGGGGTGACGACTCGAGCTACAGGCAAGATTGTGTGTCTACCGCTATCGAGCGTAGACGCGTGGCAACAGCTGCGAGTGTGAAGCCGACGTGTTTCGGCGAAGAAGTTTGAAGCTTGGAGAGCGGCCAAGTGAAGACGTGAGGTTTCCTGGAAGAGAAACTTCGGGGGCAGCGGAACGACAACAACGCTGGACTTTGAGTGAGTGATTGTCGGAAAAGTATCATCCAGACTTTTGTTCCAAGAACTTTAGACTGAATAGGTTTTCTATCTCTTTAGTCTTTAAGTGTCTTGGTTGTTCAATGCATGCGACTGCCTTGTAGTGCATATTGTCTGTGTCCGTTGTTTCGAGTGTGGCTGATTGTACTGTGTAGTACGTTGTTTGATTGGTGACATATTGTATTCAACTATTGTGAAGTGTGCATACTTGTGTATTGTTTTTGATCTGCCATTATTGAGAATATAATTTTGTTTTGTTTATCAACTCTCGGCTCTGACTTGTTCTTTGGGCCACAGCCGGCGTCTGTTGGCACGCCAAAAAGGACCACTTCTAAATTGTCCACGCTTTCGTGGTGCGGTTCGGGGGCCGATACTTCGGCTCTTGGAATTAGCCCGGCGATCGCCTCCCGAAGCTACGGGACCGTGTCACAATAATTCTAGCGTCCGCGACAGGTCCTTTTGGTGCACAGTGTGTCCAAAGTAGTGAGAAAGAGCCTCGAGTTGTTGATAAGGCTATCGGAAAGATTTTGTGTGTTGCTCAGTGTTCTCGTTAACGAGTGCAGGAGAGTGTTCCGATATACTGATTTAGGCAAATACTTTTTACACGCGGCAAGGGTTTATTTGCGAGACACAATGGATCTCGAAAAGTTAGTAGCTCTTGGTGAGAAGATGGGTCTTTCTGGCGCTGAACTACGGAAGTGGGTCACCCAGAAGGAAAAAGAAGAAAAAGAGAGGGCCAAAGAAGAAAAGGCAGCTGAGCTGGAAAAAGAGAGGTTGGCGGTCGAAAGAGTCAAAGCGGAAAAAGCTGAGCTGGAGAGAGAGAGGTTGGCAACTGAAAGAGCCAAGGAAGAAAAAGCAGCTGAGTTGGAGAGAGAGAAGTTGGCAGCAGAAAGGGCGAGAAAAGAAAGAGAAGCGAGGGAGCGACAGCTGAAAGAAGAAAGAGAAGCGGGGATGGCTGAAAGGGAACGGCAGCGGCAGCACGAGATGGAACTCGAGCGGCTCCGTTTGCAACAGCGAAGTGAAACTCCCGTCCAAGCTAGAGTTGAAAGCAGTGAATGGGAAGATCATGGCTTCCGCTTGAACCCAAGCAAGCTGCTCGTAGCGTTTGATGAAAGGAAGGACGACCTTGACGCGTACCTTCACAGATTTGAGACGATTGCAAGGAGCCAGAATTGGCCGGAACATCAATGGGCAACTGCTTTGAGTACTTGCTTGAGTGGTGAAGCGCTCAGTGTGTACGGCAGGCTGACGCCGACCGATGCAGCCAACTATGCAAAGGTGAAAGCTGGTTTGCTGAAGCGAGTTAGATTCACTGTGGAAGGATTCCGGGACAGATATCGAACAGGAAAGCCAGCTGATGGTGAGACGGCTACGCAGTATGCCGCCCGACTTTGCCATTATTTCGACAGATGGATTGAACTTTCAGAGACAGCACAGGAGTACGATGAGCTTAGAGAGCTCCTAATTAGCGAACAATTTCTTACTAGTTGCCACCCAAGCCTGTCGCTGTACTTGAAAGAGAGGAGAGCTAAGTCACTTGAGGAGATGCTTGAATTAGCTGATCGATTCTTGGAAGCGCAAGGTGGCACCAATTTGGCCAAAGTCAAGAAGGAGTGTCATGAAGACTGGAAAAATTCGGCACCCGAACAAAAGAAGCGTGCACCGGAGAGTGTTCCGCGATGTTTTCTGTGTAACCGAGTGGGTCATCGCGCGAACAACTGTCGTACTAACTTTCCGAGCCCTACGGAAGTAAAATGTTTTAAGTGTGGTCAGACTGGGCACAAAGCAGACGCTTGTCGTAACGGAGTGAGTCAAACTAGTTCACCAGGTATCCTGTGTGCTAGCAGCACCGAAATTCGATGGTGAAGCCGTCACCGACGGATTTATAGAGTGAAAAATGGGGAGAAACTTCCTATTGTGGGTGCTGTAATGACAAAACAGCCAACCGGTGTTACGAAAAGAATGCCAACGCTGCCTGGAAAAGTTGCGGGCAAGAAGGTTACGGTGTTAAGAGATACCGGCAGCTCCACTGTTATCGTGTGGAGAAATTTGGTGCGGGAAAGTGAGTTAACCGGCAAAACGAAACCGGTTTGCCTAATTGACAGTACAGTTCGGGTGCTTCCCGAAGCATAAATTGAGGTTGAAACCCCGTACTTCAGCGGGAACGTTACGGCTCTATGCATGACGACCCCCCTGTATGACCTCGTCATCGGAAACATCGACGGGGCGCGAGGGCCGAATGATCCAGAACGTTTGGGAAAAGACCCTAAGATAGAGAGCCCTTCCCAACCCAGCGACCACGAGATACAGTGGAGGAGCACCCCGTGACGGATCTCACTCGAGCCCAAGGTGAAGCCGCGGTGCAAGAGACAGTGAATAAGAAGATGATCGTGTTGAACGAGTTCACGTGCTGGGCAGCTGGACTTCCGTCGGCACGACCTAAACCGACCGACAGTGTGAAGGCGACGAAGTCGGCCAGCCAGGCCAAATGTCGTGACATGAACAAGCGGTTGAATAACCGGGCAGGATCGGTTGAGCGTCATGACCCGTTAACAATGTCGAAAGTGACAACGATGGCTGAGACGCCGCCACAGATACTGTCGTTGGAAAGGGCTCGCCGAAAAAGAACGAGGAAAAACAAGAAGAGATCGAGCGAACACCGCAAGAAAGGACGCAAGCGCAGCTCGAAATGCACGAGATAGGTGCTGAGGTCGAATCGGAATGTGTTGGGCAGGGCTGAGTGCCATATGTTGTGTCAATGTTTTTGTTATCCTGTGTCACAAGTGTATGTCGAGTGAGTCAAAATTTTTGTTTCGGTGATGTGATGTATAGTATGGTACAATTGTTGTAAAGACAGACCTTTGTACATTTGTATTGCTTGAAGTATGTGATGAAGTATTGTATTCATGTACCTGTGTCTATATTCATGTGTTGTGAGATTGAATTGCAATGTACAATTGAATTGAGTGATCTATTGTGAATGTGACGTGTCATGAGCGACGGACTAGGTTACAGTCTTTTAGAGTGTGGGGACTGTTCGCGCTCGTTTGTGTGGTTTTGAATATTATGAGATAATATTCTTGAAGTGGGGGGCAGTGTCACAAAACGAGCGCTCAAAAACGGGCGCGCCGCCAAATTCTCGCGACGAAGCGCCGAGAGGTCAACGATAAAAAAAAAAGAAAACAAGCATCCAAAGACTCCCCGGGCGCGCGTCCTTCTCCCCTCGGAAGCGTGGGTTCACCGACGAACCTCCTCTCATCGGCGCCCGAGCAAGCCCTGGAATGTTCTAGATGGAAAGGGGCGGGGTGATGCCGGGTTGCGTCATCCGTTGCGGACGGCCTTCGAACCGTCTCGCCCTATCCCCAGCCTTCGCTGCATATCGCGCCGACGAAATGATGACAACTTTCTGGAATCTCACGCGGAAGGTATTTAACTGAGCAGCCGAGATGAGAGATCAGCAGAAGGAAGTTAACGCCAGAGTGCGTAGGGTATCCCGCCGCGTCTGTCGGTGAAGGTTTTGTCCTTAGTGACAAAGCAGGAGAAGAAGAAAGTATGCGCCAGAGCGCGTAGGGTGTTCCGCCTTGTGGGCGAAGCCTTTTGTCTTCCGTGACAAAGGAGGAGAAGAGAAGGATTTCCACCTGAGGGGTGACGACTCGAGCTACAGGCAAGATTGTGTGTCTACCGCTATCGAGCGAAGACGCGTGGCAACAGCTGCGAGTGTGAAGCCGACGTGTTTCGGCGAAGAAGTTTGAAGCTTGGAGAGCGGCCAAGTGAAGACGTGAGGTTTCCTGGAAGAGAAACTTCGGGGGCAGCGGAACGACAACAACGCTGGACTTTGAGTGAGTGATTCTCGGAAGAGTATCATCCAGACTTTTGTTCCAAGAACTTTAGACTGAATAGGTTTTCTATCTCTTTAGTCTTTAAGTGTCTTGGTTGTTCAATGCATGCGACTGCATTGTAGTGCGTATTGTCTGTGCCCGTTGTTTCGAGTGTGGCTGATTGTACTGTGTAGTACGTTGTTTGATTGGTGACATATTGTATTCCACTATTGTGGAGTGTGCTTACTTGTGTATTGTTTTTGATCTGCCATTATTGAGAATATAATTTTCTTTTGTTTATCAACTCTCGGCTCTGACTTGTTCTTTGGGCCACAGCCGGCGTCCGCTGGCGCGCCAAAAAGGACCACTTCTAAATTGTCCACGCTTTCGTGGTGCGGTTCGGGGGCCGATACTTCGGCTCTTGGAATTAGCCCGGCGATCGTTCCCGAAGTAACGGGACCTTGTGACAGCAAGACGTAAGTGAGATGGATCTCAGTGCCTCGATACTAACGGACTTTACCGATTTGGGTATGAATGTCACGACCGATGTGGTCCATTCCGCTGGAAGCGGAGAGGCATCTCATATTGAATTTATAAGGTGGAGTAGCGTGAGGTGTGCTTGGTCGGGAAGATTTGCCAGGAGCGATACTGTGATTCCGTCGTGTCCAGGGGCCGTGCCCCGTCGCATTTTCGTGAGTGCAAATCGTAAATTGCAAAGCGTGTATGGGGCGTCGAGGTCAGTGTTGGGGGCACCGGAATACGTATATGCTGGGCCTGCGGGAACAGTTGTGCGGCAGATGTAGCGGTCACAAAGTTCTCGCGCGAGTTCATCCGTAGTGCCCTGAAAGGCATGCAGAGCATGGTGGAGCTGGCGTTGCGTTTCTCCCCTGGTGGTGGAGGGATCGAGAATTGAATTGAATTGAATCTTTATTTTCATGTCTGGTACAACATGAAGGATGGCGGGAGTAAAAGCTGCACTAAAACAGCTTGACTAGCTCCCGCTACCTAAAAATAAATGGGTCACAAGCAGTGGCATACAAATGAGAACAAAAGCATAATGTACAGAAATTCCCATGCTATTGGGAATAAAATAATTACATAATCTGAACGTAAACAGGATACAACAGTTCCTACGAATAGAAGAACAAAACATCAGTAGCTTGAAGAGGCTGTGTATACATGTGTTGAAAAATACATAAGAGGTCAAACGGATACAAAAGGGTAGATTTCATCATAATACAATTTATAAGAACAGAGATGCAATATTTTTTGTGGTCATGGTTTCTATATTTACGTCATTGCTGCTTAAATAATTCAACATTCTGGGAATAACACTGCGTACCATTTGGTCACCATACTTTGTGCGTGATCGTGGTATTAACCAGAGGTTATGCTTACGGGTATCGTATTTATTTTCCGAAGGTTGCAGGTTGGCTAAGTCAGATAGTACAGTTTTTTGCTTCAGCTCTTTTTTTATAGTCCTACAAATGTTGTAACTGTAAAGATTTTGAAAACTGATTAGTTTATATTTTTGTTGCATGTACATAACTGATTGATATGGTTCTTTCTTAGCAATAATTTTCAGAAATCTAGTTTGAAGTCTAGTAAGCTTCTCAATATTTGTTTGTGTTGTGTCACCCCATACTATAAAGCAATAGTTTACATAGGACATAAATAAGGAATGATAAATAATAAGTATTGTTTTTAATGGAAGTAGATAATTGTTGCGATAAATTATACCAAGTACACGTGCCGTTTTTGTTGCCACCTGCTCTACTTGTGCATCCCATAGCATGTTGTTTGAAAATACGATACCTAATGTTTTGACATTGTCAACTATTTCAATCAGACTGTTATTAAGATAGAGCGGAGAACTTACTTGTACCTGCTTGCCTTTTGCTCGAAATATAACCGCTTTGGTTTTTTCCGCATTTATTAATAGTCCATTGGAACATGCCCACTTATATATCTTCTCTAATATATTATTTCCTTTTTGAATCAACTGGTCAGTATCGTTATGTGCAAAAAATACGCTTGTATCGTCCGCATAAATAACGAATTTCGCTGAAGGGTCTATGTTTACAATATCATTTATATACAAATTAAACAGGAATGGACCTAAAATACTGCCCTGAGGCACTCCAAGAGAATTTGGTTTAGTCACCGAAGAAAAATTGTTTATGCATACGTATTGTTTCCTTTCGCTTAGATATGAGTCGAGCAAGTCTAAAGCAACACCTCGTACACCGTATAAATCCAGCTTACGTAAAAGTAATAGTCTATTCAGAGAGTCGAAGGCCTTACTGAAATCGATAAAGACACCGAGTACTAGTTGTTTACATTCTATGCTATTTAGAATGAACTCTTTCTGATCAAGGAGGGCAAGCTCAGTCGATCTATGTTTCCTGAAACCGTATTGTGCGTCACATAACATATTATGTTTGTTAATGAATTCTGCCAGCTGGGAGTGAAGAATTTTTTCTATTATTTTAGAGAATACTAGCAAAATTGAGATGGGTCTATAGTTTGCTAAATTATTCTTATCTCCCTTTTTGTACAAGATGCACACTTTAGCAGTTTGAAGTATTGCAGGAAAAATTCCTTTTCCCAAACAAAGGTTAATGATTTCAGAAAATGGTTGGGCAATTATTTCGGCGGTGTATTTAATTGGTTTGATTTGAAAATCAAAACAATCACAGCAGTTACTATTTCTAAGCCGCATGATTGTTTTATATACCTCGCTTTCACATGTAGGTCTTACAAACATAGTACTTGAGCATTTATTGGAAACGTATGATGTCGCATCAAGAGATGTTTCTGGAAAAGCTAAGTTTACTAGATAATCGTTAAATGTATTGGATAAGTTACTACCATTAATAACACAACCATTAATTGTAATTTCCGTAATTACGCTATTTGAGGTGGGTGTTCCTAACACTTTATTGATGTTTTTCCAAGTGGAAGCAGAATTTCCAGCTGATTGCATAAAAATGTTATAAAAGTAGTTTTGTCTAGCCTTTTGGATGTCCTTATTTAGACGATTACGAAATTTTTTGAAGGTACTAAGTAGCTGTGGGTCACGAGAGACGAGAAATGCATTATACATTACATTCTTTTCATCGATTTGATGCAACAGGTCCCGTGTGATCCATGGCTTCCTAATTTTTTTAGATGGGCGGTGGGTAATTCGAGGGAAGTTATGGTCATATACCTCCTTGAATTTTTCTATGAATGTATTGACAGCAATGTTCGGGTTGTCATTTGCGAGAACATCGTTCCGGAATGTATTAATTAGTTCCTGACGAAAATTTTCAAGATTTTTGGATGTTATAGAACGCACTGGTATGGAAAGTCGTTTCTTTTTTATTCGTTGCCTAATAGCTAAAAATATGGGAAGGTGATCGCTAATGTCGCATGAAATAGTCCCAGCTTTAGTATCCTCAGAACTAATGCTCGTGAGAAAGACATCAATCAATGTAGATGAACAGGCAGTAACTCTTGTTGGCATATTAATCATGTTAGCCAATCCAAAGCTATCAAACAAACACGTCATCTCATGCTGTGAAGTTCCATTAGACAGCATGTCAATATTAATATCGCCGCCGCAAACAGTTACATGGTTATTGAGCATAGCGTGGTGAAATAGGCTCTCCAAACGAGCCGTGAAAGTTGTAATACTTCCAGATGGAGGACGGTACATAACTGAGATGACGTAATTGCTTAGGACAGCTGTCAGCATTTCACAATCAGGCTCTGAATAACAAAATTCTGTTAAGAGTTGACAATCAAAGGTTTCTTTTACAAGTAAGCAGACACCACCCCCTCTACTGTGCGTGCGATTAACACAGAAAACATTATAACCAGGCATAGAAAATGGGTTATCATCATTTGTGTACCAAGTTTCAGTCAGCATGATGATGTCAAAGCGGAAATGAAGCTCTGAAAACAAGGAATTTAGCGATGCATATTTGTTTCTCGCGGACTGACAGTTGAGCTGAAAAATTTTTATGCCAGGCATATAGTTGTCTCCAATGTATTTATGTAGATCTGATGGTAAAATGAACATGATTCCTAAAAAGTAAAGTTATGAACGATTCTGATTTTTCAAGCCAATCTAGAGAAATCTTCCTTTCTCTTCACCAGAACGACAGGAAAACCATCTCTGCGTCTCATTAGAACTTTACCGTTCGCACACCACACAAAACGGACGTCATTCTCTCGCGCCCATTGTTTTGCCTCCCGAAGTAGAGTTCGCGTTTGTTTGGTTAAGTTTTCTTGAATCATCACTTCGGATTTGGTATCCCTGAGTTTCTTACGACTATGTAGCCAGCTGTCTCGAACTGACTGTTGTGAGAAACGTACAATGATGCCCGGGGTCCTTTCCGCCTTAGAGGGAAGGCGGTGTATCGCGGTAACATCAGTTCCTGTCAGAGCGGGCATCGCAATTGATGCAGCAATTCCGTTGACCTTATCCAATAAGTTCTCGTGCTCAGTCTTACGAATTCCATGAAACTCGAGATTCAGCCTTCTGTTATGCCGCTCTAGTTCGTTCAGTTCACCTTTTATGTCTAGAATTTGTTTAGTGTTCGAGCTTGATTCTGCGGAATCAACTTTCCGTTTCATATCTGACAACTTGTTATCCTGTTCCTTAATGGCTGTAAGTACTCCATCATATTTGTTAGACAGCATTTGGACACTGGCCTCGATATGGGCAATAGTATCCTTCAGGTTTTTCACTGTCTCTGTTAACTCTGCAATGGCTAAAACACTGGGATGATCGACAACCTTCTTTGCCCGTGCTCCTGTGCATGTGGGACAACGCCACTGTTTTTTTGTTGCATCGGATTTCGCTCTAAATGTTCTTTCACTTATGCCTGAGCAAGTTCCTATGTGATAAGAACTGAGGCATTCGCTGCACACCATGCAATCATCATCAGAACCAACACACAAGCCACAATCAAAGCAAGGTACATTAGCAACAGTGCTCATGGTGACAAATTCTTGGGCAACAGTATAGGGCACAGTTAAGTGTGTAGTGTCTTAAGAAATAATAAGAACGTGATGCGATTCACAAACCTGTAAACGTAGAAATGTAGTTTTAGGACGCGCCTTTCCTGTGCCGCTGCTGCTGCCCAAGTGAAGACGGCGTCAGTGGAACTTCCTTTTAAAGCTGCTAGAAGGCAGGGGGGCGTCTTCGTCACGTGTGGTGTCCTCTGCGCTCGGCTTGCTGATGACAGCCTTACAGACACGTGTACGTTCGCGATCCGAAATTCCTAATACAGTTGACGCGGACTGAGAGTTCCACGCAACGTCCTGCGCAGCCGGTCACCGGCTACTCCTTCGCACGTGTCGAGACAGCTGCCCAAAACCTCGCCAGACAGGAAACACTGTAAACGTAGAAATGTAGTTTTAGGACGCGCCTTTCCTGTGCCGCTGCTGCTGCCCAAGTGAAGACGGCGTCAGTGGAACTTCCTTTTAAAGCTGCTAGAAGGCAGGGGGGCATCTTCGTCACGTGTGGTGTCCTCTGCGCTCGGCTTGCTGATGACAGCCTTACAGACACGTGTACGTTCGCGATCCGAAATTCCTAATACAGTTGACGCGGACTGAGAGTTCCACGCAACGTCCTGCGCAGCCGGTCACCGGCTACTCCTTCGCACGTGTCGAGACAGCTGCCCAAAACCTCGCCAGGCAGGAAACACTGTAAACGTAGAAATGTAGTTTTAGGACGCGCCTTTCCTGTGCCGCTGCTGCTGCCCAAGGCTTCTAAAGAAGGCTTCTAAAGAGTCGCCACGCGCTCTTAGAGCTCATCTGGTTTGCAGCCTTCGAACAGGTGTCTGCCCAGTTAGCATCGGAAAGTTGTGCAGAGTATGTGGCCGCCTCTGCAGTGAGCGCCTCAATGCGAGCGCGAAGTTTCCGATTAAGTTTGTTGCGTTTCCAGCGCCTTACGAGTCCACGGCGAGCGTGCCAAAGATGTAGGAGGTGTGGATCGATTGCAGGAGTCAAATTAGAGGTTGCAAGGGTGCGAGTGTTCGCTTGTTTCATATGGAGGGCGTATGATGCCCACGCTGCATATTCGGTCGAGGAGAGGACCGCAAGGAATGGTTGCATTCTGAACTGAGTCTAATCGGTGAGACGTGCTTGGCCCCAGTGTTGGCGCATTTTCTGCCACGGAGTGAACAAAATGCGGAGTAAAAAGTGATCGCTGCCTAGGGTTTCGCCTAAATTTCCCCATGTAGCATCACGGATGGGACGGGTGAGGGAGAGGTCGGGGCATGTGTCTCGCGTGACCGAGTTGCCGGAACGTGTGGGTTGTGCCGGATCGGTAAGAAGCGTGAGGCTCAGCGAGGAAATGAGCTCCTTGAGCTCTCTGCCCCAGGCCTTCTCGTAGTGGTAACCGCAGTGAGGGCTGGGGGCATTAAAGTCTCCGACAATCAGCAGTGGTTGTCGGGCCACTATACGCAGCGCCCGATGGAAGAGATGCCCAAACGAAGCCCTCGCAAGGCGAGGGGGGCAGTACACGTTTAAGATATATATTTATGGTTGGCCCCTCCGCTGAGACAGCACTGATATCATGCAATAGTCGTAAGGAAGATCCAGATCGAGGTCAATCTGTATCGCCGTGTAAGCTTTATGCACAAGGAGGCATGTGGTGGTGCCGCCTACATAGGAGCAGTATCCAGAAAGGGATGGAGCAGGGCCAGATTCTTGGAGCGCCAAGACGGCCGGCTGAGAGCCAAGTGAGCTGAGGAAAAGGGAAACATGTGAACGCTTTCGCCTGTTCTCGAAGCCTCCAGGGTTCCACTGTATAATCTCGAATTTAGACGCAATGTTTGAACGGGACGTACGATTGGTAGCCATCGTGACTGTCTTAGGTTTTATATTTGGTCCTTCATGTCCCGCTCGGAATCCTCAGAGGCAGGAAGGGGCACGGAGATTGGATTGTCCGACGGCGGGGTGGTGGTAGCCACCTTAAGACGACGGCGTGGAGCTGTACCCTAACTGCTCACCGAGCAGGAGCGGGAACCCGATGCCTTGGGTTGAAACTGGATGATTGCGCAGGCTTGAATAGCCTGGGTAACCTCTACTACTATGCGTTGGACAGAGAAGCTAGTGAGGAGGTGATTAATCGAAGCTTCGACGCGCGTAAGGCGTTCCTCTATGCGCGGGGCGCGCTCCTCGCTAGGGAGAGTTTGGCATCTACTCCAGGAGCCTCAAGAGCTTCCGGAGTAGATGCGGCACCGGTTCCGAGTGCTGGAGTACACATGGCTACTTGAACCGGCGGTTTAATGGGAGTGGACTTAGCGGGAGGACTAAGCTTGGACGTAGCTGGCGTAGCCGCCTGGACAGAGGAGGCAATACCGGATGGCCTTGCAGTACACTGTTGTTGGGGTTGAAGTCGCTTATTGAAGAGTTCGAGTTGTTTAGTTAAAAGAGAATTTTGCTTTTGAAGTGCCGCAACTTGCTGGCGAAGGGCCGCAAGTTCGGGAGAAGGAGGATCGACAGAAGGGGGTTAGAGAGGCTTAGGAGCAGCATTCCATGCCCAACTGCTCACCTGAAGTACCACCGCTGGTGCTTCGAGCGGTGGGAATGCCTGAGTGTCGGCGTGGAGTGGTGGAGCCGAATGATGCAGGTTGGTACCGCTGTCTGGCTGTGACGAACACGAGGTGGTCCCTCGAGGAGATGTTGAGGGCTGCTTGCGTTTCCGATATTTTGCCGTGCAGCCACTGGTCCCAGTCTCATGGGCGCCGTGGCAGAGGAGGCACTTGAGGTGGCAGTCGTGGGCATTGAGACCTGCATGTGCGGGGGTTCCACATTCGGCACACTGGGTTGGAGCGGGGTGAGGACACTGAGGTGGTCGATGACCGATGGTACCGCACTTGGTGCAACCAGAAACCGTTTTCTTGTAGGCGCGGATATACGTCGCCACGCAGTGGTAGAAGAGGAAGCGGGGTAACTTCGTGCCCTCGAAAGTCACCACCACCACCGCGGAATCTCCGAGTTTGCGGACCGCGAGGATAGTACCTTGAGGCCAATGCAGTTCTGACTTTATCTTCTCCGGGCTTTCAGCAGGGTTTATGTTCATGACGCCCTTGCATGTATCCCCTGGTGCCTTGGCTGATCCCCCACTTGCAGCTGGAAGTCCCCGAGGAGTCGCTGTGCCATAGGCAAAATGGTGGTGCTACAGACCAAGATGTTTTGTTCCCAGATCGGCCACACTTGAAGTTTCATGGTAGTCCGGTAGCTGCGGATGGCGTCGCCCGTGCGATCGGCCGGGACGAATGTGCGTAGCTCGCAGGGAACGCGAGGTTTCACTACTACGATGCAGTCGTCGCGAGAGAGGCGAGGAGTCTGACGGGGACGCCACTTGCGTTGCTTCGCTGGCTGCGAGGACGGAGCAGAGGTAGGCACATCACCGGAGGGATGGCGCGCCGGCGTTCCTTACAAGGCTGGGGAATGGCAGCCCGCTGTGGCGTCTCGTTGTTGTTGAGACGCAGACTTTGATTTCGCTTGCTTGCGTTGCCACAGTCTCACCATGTCGTCGAGGTATTCATCTTCTGATGGCATAGTGTTTACGGAGGATGAAATCTCCATGGACAATACTTGGCTTGAGGTAAGATCATAGCCCGTAACCACGTTAGTGGCCGCCATCACCGGGCTGAGAGCCCTTAGCGAGGCGGCGTTGTAGCCGGGAGTGAAGGACGTCCCTCAAGTTGTCAAAACTGGACCCACCTGGACGAAGGTGTTGTCTGGGCGAAGCGGAGAACTTGGCGATGACGATAAACCCAAGTTTCAGGGGTACCAGGGTGGACGTCCGCAGAAATAGCAGAAAATCTACGGAGGCGATGTGGAGTGCGTCCGTCACCATCGAGCGCTCGCAGCGCCCCCCTCCGCGCGCCTATTCCCAACATGCGCGTCCGACCGAAAAGGGCCAGTACACGGAATGCAGGAGGGTAGGGTTTGCGCTCCGACTGGTGCTTGAGGCCTCACGCGACTGGCAAACGGGTTGACAGCGGAGCACGGTGGCCCACGTCCGTCGAAAGCGTCGCCCACGCGAGTCTCAGGCCAGCGAGCGTCGGTGAACGCCGCGACGTTGTACGAAGGACTGGGTGCGGCGATTTGAGCTGTCAACCGTGCTGCTGACGGGGAAAGGCCAGCGAGCGGAGACTGCGCCGGGGACGGGCCCGTAAGCGCGTGAGTCTCGAACAGCTGATACAGCCCGTTATTGGCTTGGCTAGGTCTGTGGTCCTCGTTCAAGCGACTCGCATCACCGTAGGGGGCCCCGAAAAAGGGATCTCTCCCGGTGAACGAAAACAGAGGATCGCGGAGAGGGCCGTACCCCGTGCTGTTGCAGCAGTCTGCCTCGAACGAGATCAAGTTCGTCGCCACAGGATCGAACAGGAACGAGCTCCTCGAAGGGGTCTGCTCTGAAGCCATGCCGAAACAAAGTTGATGCCAGTTATGCGGAGATATGTTTGCACTAGGCTTACCTACTAAGCGTAACCGTGTAGGGATGCGACGTCCTCCTATGCCGCTGAGTGCGAAGACGCTGCGACCGGGTTCGTCGATTTCTCCAGCACGGCGCAGAAACCACGCACGAGGCAGGATAACAACAACAACGGGTTTATTAACCCAAGATGTAGCACAGTGCGACACTCACGGGCTTGCAGGCCGTATAGGGTACTCCGCAAGACCGAGCAAGTACGCTTGCCTAGGGCACGACGACTCCCGCACAAGGGCCGAAGTCGAACGCACGAACGAGAAGCCGCCTGCTAAGCAGCGCATCAACCTCTCGTGGATGCCTGAGAGCATCTGCCGCGACGAGCGAATCGTTGGGCGCAAAATAGCTCGTATGAGGGGAGGATGTCACGCGCGGCCCAAAGGGAAATGGCGCTGCGTTGTGACGTAGGCCCGCGCAGCGCGCCAGCGTAGCATGCCCGGACATGCCAGCGCGGGAAGGAGCCGACGGTTGACTGGCCCAGACCAAGAGGCGCCCTGGCAGCCACCTTGGCGGCTGCCGGTGCTTAAGTGCCAACCACTGGCACGCGTATGCTCGCGTCTACGCGTCAAAAGCGTCAAATGCGCCTCTCGGCGTCGGCTTCGGAAGGGCATACGCGAGCAGGCGCGAGGGATCAAGTCGGGCTTGATATTTCGCCTCGCGTACGCTACGTCACCACGCGTACAGCGGCGCCAACCAACCAGAGGCCGCGCGCCAACCAGCCAGAGGCCGCGATGACTCCGAATGCTGTGCCTAATGGCCGCCGCTTCGAAGGCACAGTCAGTGCTGAAAGCAAGCATGAAAACTACTCCAAACATTCCTGAATGACCACTTCGTAATCTAGAACGACGAACGACTGCGAGTGCTACCAGCACCACGCGGTTTCGTGCCGAGTTCGAGCGACGCCGACAGATCCAGCGAATGCCGGCCGGCTATGCTAGCGCCGGTCCCGTGTGCGATCGTCGGCCGAGCGAAAGGAGCATGTTGGTGTTCTCGTGCTTTGATCTGTGACTTTCTGTGCTAAAAACGAGCGTAAACAGACTTCGGAGCTTGGAAGGTTTTAGCGTGAGCCCTCGCCTACCGCGGAGGCAATTCAGATCGGTGTCAACTGCATCCAGCGCAGGCCTCTACCATCTAGTTCGTATGAACCAGCGCATGCGAGGCACATCGGCTGAAAAAACTCTACGGTAGTTTCCGTCGCTACATAGACACCATATACGATGCCAGAAATATCGCTTAGTTCATACGGAGGAGTTTTTATCTGCACTGTGTTTGTTTTCAACATCGGTATTCATCATCGCTCAAAGCGAACCTCGCACTAGCCAACAAATTTCCGTGATGTGAAAACTTACGTACTTATATAAGTGTATTCGCGAATTGTATGACGCGGAAACATTCGTTGGCTTCGGTGCTAATCGTTTTCGTGTGTTGCCAAGCTAATAACAAGCGTGCACTGGTTGGTAGCAGTGAGATGTGACTTCGTGTCGGGTACCAGCGACGCTGACACATTGAGCTGTCAGCGGTCTCATTTCCAATCACGTACAAGACAGAAACTCGAGCGTGCGTTGCTGCGCTGATCGAAAAAGAAAGTTGCATGATTAAGTGCTGCTGGTATTGCCTGCTATTTCACTTCTCGGTTCTTCTGCTTCTCTGCCACGCTCAGTAGCACATACGTTGTTTGGAGGCATTCTAACACACACATTCTTAATTTATAGTTCATTCTGATACTCATAGCTATAGGCATACAATGGCGCTTCTCCGTCGTTTTACAGTTTACTATAACATAACGGGCGTTCTGTTTACAGCTGGACAGATAACTGAAAACCTTCTGAGAAGCACCTGATTTGAAATCAGCTGCACGATGACACGATTGTTGGAAGAGAAGATCACAACATGTATGCACAGAATGAATGAAGGTGACTAGTATGGTACTGCACTTTGTATAGAAGAAATGCAAAAAGTACCTCATGTGACTTATGAGACCTTTCAGAGCTGTGCATGTATTTATCTGTTCCTCCAGACTGTAATGAGCTGAAGATATTCGATGGTTCCGAACATTGAATATTTGTATGTGTTTGCAAGGAATCCTTCATTTCTGTTCAGTTTTTTAGTATATGCATTAACTTGGAATTTATAGATGCATGCACTTAAGCATATTCAGTTTAGTTCTGTTGGAAAACGTGCCAAAACTTCTGTACGGTGCTCTGGTGCAATACTTTGATCGGTATCTGCCCCATCAAAAATTTTTGGCATGCTTTATTGCATTATAGGGTATTTTGATAATTGATGACATGTGAAAGTCACAGTGCTTGGCTGTAATCTCAAAAGCAATGTTTGTCTCATCAAGAAGTGTCAGATGCATTTTGTAGATGTTAAAGGATATTTAAACTACCAGCAAAGTGCTGAAGTCTTCAACACAGCACTGATCCGCAATCACCACTCAGCTTAGAAGTCATTTGTAGAGCTCTTTAACACGTTCAAATAAAGTTATCAAACACTGGATTGATCTGCTTGGTTTGATTCTTAATACCAGTGTGTCTGACTTTTTGGAGGCACTTGTATTATAATAATGTCCTATTTCTATCATTTATTACAGGGGTGCACTCAAAGGTAGTGATATTTGTTTACCTTGGCACACTTAATGTGATATTACTGTTTAAATCCTTTCATTTTGTATATATGTACGCCACTTTTGTAGTAGCCTCACAGTGAGCAGCTGTATTTGAAAATAAATAAATATACCATCCAAAAGTGTTCAACGCTGTGCTCGGTTCTAATCTCGTCGCTAATATCTGTTGCATCATGATGTGTCGGGTGTGTTTTATTGCATTGGAGAACATTTTGGCTGCCTTCCATGAAGGGTTCAGTTCCAGTATTATGACCGATATCTGTGACTTCATGAAGATTTCGGCGTCATTTGCCGTTTTAGAGACTACTTCGACTAAAGACAACGTCCAGAAGTCTTCCACACGGGGTTCAGTTCCAATATTATTACCGATATCTATGACTTCATAAACAGTTGGGTGTCGTCTGTCACTTTAGAGAATACTTTGACTGAAGACAACGTCCAAAAATCTTGCATTAAGGTTTCAGTTCTAATATTATGACCGATATCTGTGACTTCATGAACAGTTGGGTGTCGTTTTAGAGAATATTTTGACTAAATACAACGTCCAGAAGTCTTCCATACAGTGTTCAGTTCCAATATTATGACCGCTATCTGTGACTTCATGAACAGTTGGGTGTCGTCGGTCGTTTTAGAGAATACTTTGACTAAAGACAACGTCCAGAAATCTTTCATTAGGGTTTCAGTACTAATATTATGGCTGATATCTGCGACTTCATAAACAGTTGGGTGTCGCTTGTCGTTTTAGAGAATACTTTGACTAAAGACAACGTGCAGAAGTCTTCCAAACAGGGTGCAGTTCCAATATTTATGACCACTATCTGTGTCTTCATGAACAGTTGGGTGTCGTTTGTCATTTTAGAGAATACCTTGACCACAGACAACGTCCAGATGTCTTGCATTAACGTTTCAGTTCTAATATTATGACCGATATCTGTGACTTCATGAACAGTTGGGTGTCATCCGTCGTTTTAGAGAATACTTTGACTAAGGACAACGTCCAGAAGGCTTGCATTAAGGTTTCAGTTCTAATATTATGACCAATATATGTGACTTCATGAACAGCTGGGTGTCGTTTTAGAGAATACTTTGGCTAAAGACAACGTCCAGAAGTCTTCCATACAGGGTTCAGTTCCAATATTTATGACCGCTATCTGTGACTTCATGAACAGTTGGGTGTCGTTTTTCATTTTCGAGAATACTTTGACTAAAGACAACGTCCAGAA
Organism: Rhipicephalus microplus; assembly: GCF_043290135.1. NCBI lineage: Eukaryota > Metazoa > Arthropoda > Arachnida > Ixodida > Ixodidae > Rhipicephalus > Rhipicephalus microplus. The sequence continues at coordinate 165,301,504 of NC_134706.1, read as the reverse complement.
GTCTTGCATTAAGGTTTCAGTTCTAATATTATGACCGATATCTGTGACTTCATGAACAGTTGGGTGTCGTCTGCCGTTTTAGAGAATACTTTGACTAAAGACAACGTCCAGAAGGCTTGCATTAAGGTTTCAGTTCTAATATTATGACCGATATATGTGACTTCATGAACAGTTGGGTGTCGTTTTAGAGAATACTTTGACTAAAGACAACGTCCAGAAGTCTTCCATACAAGGTTCAGTTCCAATATTTATGACCGCTATCTGTGACTTCATGAACAGTTGGGTGTCGTTTGTCATTTTAGAGAATACTTCGACTAAAGACAACGTCTAGAAGTCTTGCATTAAGGTTTCAGTTCTAATATTATGACCGATATCTGTGACTTCATGAACAGTTGGGTGTCGTTTTAGAGAATATTTTGACTAAATACAACGTCCAGAAGTCTTCCATACAGTGTTCAGTTCCAATATTATGACCGCTATCTGTGACTTCATGAACAGTTGGGTGTCGTCTGCCGTTTTAGAGAATACTTTGACTTAAGACAACGTCCAGAAGGCTTGCATTAAGGTTTCAGTTCTAATATTATGACCGATATATGTGACTTCATGAACAGTTGGGTGTCGTTTTAGAGAATATTTTGACTAAATACAACGTCCAGAAGTCTTCCATACAGTGTTCAGTTCCAATATTATGACCGCTATCTGTGACTTCATGAACAGTTGGGTGTCGTCTGCCGTTTTAGAGAATACTTTGACTAAAGACAACGTCCAGAAGGCTTGCATTAAGGTTTCAGTTCTAATATTATGACCGATATATGTGACTTCATGAACAGTTGGGTGTCGTTTTAGAGAATACTTTGACTAAAGACAACGTCCAGAAGTCTTCCATACAAGGTTCAGTTCCAATATTTATGACCGCTATCTGTGACTTCATGAACAGTTGGGTGTCGTTTGTCATTTTAGAGAATACTTTGACTAAAGACAACGTCTAGAAGTCTTGCATTAAGGTTTCAGTTCTAATATTATGACCGATATCTGTGACTTCATGAACAGTTGGGTGTCATCTGTCGTTTTAGAGAATACTTTGACTAAGGACAACGTCCAGGAGGCTTGCATTAAGGTTTCAGATCTAATATTATGACCGATATATGTGACTTCATGAACAGTTGGGTGTCGTTTTAGAGAATACTTTGACTAAAGACAACGTCCAGAAGTCTTCCATACAGGGTTCAGTTCTAATATTTATGACCGCTATCTGTGACTTCATGAACAGTTGGGTGTCGTTTTTCATTTTAGAGAATACTTTGACTAAAGACAACGTCCAGAAGTCTTGTATTAAGGTTTCGGTTCTAATATTATGACCGATATCTGTGACTTCATGAACAGTTGGGTGTCGTCTGCCGTTTTAGAGAATAGTTTGACTAAAGACAACGTCCAGAAGGCTTGCATTAAGGTTTCAGTTCTAATATTATGACCGATATATGTGACTTCATGAACAGTTGGGTGTCGTTTTAGAGAATACTTTGACTAAAGACAACGTCCAGAAGTCTTCCATACAATGTTCAGTTCCAATATTTATGACCGCTATCTGTGGCTTCATGAACAGTTGGGTGTCGTTTGTCATTTTAGAGAATACTTTGACTAAAGACAACATCCAGAAGTCTTGCATTAAGGTTTCAGTTCTAATATTATGACCGATATCTGTGACTTCATTAACAGTTGGGTGTCGTCTGCCGTTTTAGAGAATACTTTGACTAAAGATAACATCCAGAAGGCTTGCATTAGGGTTTCAGTTCTCTATTATCGATATCTGTGACTTCATGAACAGTTGGGTGTCGTTTTAGAGAATACTTTGACTAAAGACAACGTCCAGCAGTCTTCCATACAGGGTTCAGTTCCAATAATATGACCTATATATGTCACATCATGAAGTGTCAGGCACAGTTAGTTGCATTAGAGCACATTTCGACTATGGGAAATTCCCAAAGGCATTCTACGCAGTATTTGGTTCCTATCTTATGGCCAATATCAGTTGTATCAATAAGAACCAGGTGTGCTTTATTGCATTAGAGGATATTTCGAACACACACATCAGCCGAAAGCCTGCTTCTCTGGCCTCAATCGTAGTCTTATGACTGACTTAAATCTGTCAGATCATGAAGTTGCAGGCGTGATTATCAAGTTGACTGATGTAAAATATGTTGTGTAAATATACTGAAGGTACCAGCATATGCAAGATGTTGTTAGTAACTTTGGTAGTGCAGGTATAGAAACCCGGTGGTTTGTAAACCTGATCATGAGGGCAGCCACGCCTTATTCACCGCAGAGAGGAGGGGGAGGGGAGAGCTCAATGTCAACTCCATATATTAACATAATAGGGAGGGGGTGCTAAGTCAGCCCTGGGGAGGGGCACTGAGACAACCCCCCCCCCCTCCTTGAGGAGAACCCTGCACACGCCTATGATAGACGTACAGTATGCTAGACGCGAATGTTCATTCGCGGGAGCGGTGCACGCACCGATGTTGATTTCTGGTGCATACCGCTATAGTTACTTTGGGCACTGAAATGTCAATTACTTCTAAAATAGTCTAAACTGTGGTGGTTGAAGCACTATCAACTTGTTAACGTGTTCTCATATCGTCTAAAACATACATTCCCGCTCCAGTTGAGAACGTGCCGTTCTGTGCTGAACTTAGACAGTTCTAAGCCAAAAAATCAAGCAACATTGCGCATCGGCCTTGGACGCGTGGGCGTCAACGCGGTCGACGCGTGCCCGTAGTTGCTCGCCCTTTTTCTCCACAGGCGCGACTAGACGCTTTTGACGCGTAGGCGCGTGCATACGCGTGCCAGTGTTTGGCACTTTATGCGCGCCCGGGCTACGCCACTGGCGCGCGCGCGGCAGCTGGGAAACGAGGCGCCAGGTAGGAGGGCGCTCTCGATTCCCACAAGTTCCATCTTTCAACTATGATGGAATTAAACCTTCGTTCTATCCCTCTTAGCGCGTCCCCTTACTGGCGAAGATCGGCTATGCGGACGACGGCGGGGAGCCAGCTACCGTGAAGAAACCCGCCCTACCTGCTATCAAACCTTTGAGCCCCCTAACAACTGGTTGGCAGCGGTGTGATGAGCCTCACGGCATGGTGTTGTGCTGTGGTGAGTGCTTGGTCTTCGCTTTGTCTTTCTAGGCTTCATTTTGTGAGTGAGATTTGAATAGAAGCTGGATTGTGTGTGAGTTAGGGAGATTGAGATATTCATCTTTGAGTTCCCGTACAGTTTCCAGTGCCTGGGCGAATGCGTCAGCCTCCGCCTTCGACATAGGCCCTGGGTTTACCTCACGTTACCCGCAAGCAACAACAAAAGGTCGGATCAAGTACAACATGCAAAAGACAGACAAAATGACACCCGTTTCACTAGATCACTACACCCTGGTGGGCACGACACCGCGAGAAGACAATAATTGCTGCTTTTTATGCTGGTAGCATGATTTAGATAACTGACCTGCAAAAACATGCGTCGTAAACGAGACATTCTCGATGCGGTGTCGAGCCCAAAGTGTGAGACAGCAGACTGCCATTTATATCTCGTGGCGCGCACTTCCACCGTCGCTGTTGTCAATTTTCGTTGCCAAACGAAGTAGCCTGTAGCACCCAGATTTGGCATTGGTCGCTTTCGAGGCGGCTCTTTCAGCTCGAGTGAAACAGTAGTTAGTCAGCCAGAGCCAATCCCGTCGAGCCACAAGGGCCAGGTGGCTGTAGTAGACGTTGGCTTCTCGCTGAAGTGGACCGTTTTATTCACACCTAGCAAGAATGATGACGGAAATGGCTCGTCGAAAGATGGTCAGCTGCGGATCGGAAATTGCCTATCACCTATTTGTGTGTTAGAGGGATCTCCTACAATTAAGTGAGATGCCGGACCAAATAAGAACAGCAATCATGAAGGTGAAGACACTCCTAAAGATGTTCTTTTGTATATTTGTGAAGACCTAGGTGTTAAGGTTGAGGAAGGAATGGGCAGGTCACAAATTTTAGAGCTACTTTTGCAAAACGCCGGTGAGGAGGATATTGGGATACGCATTGAACGCTTTCAAAAGGTTGGAGGAATGAAATAAAAAACGAGAAGAAGATGAAAAAGAAAGAATGGAACAAGAGAAAGAGAGAGAGCAGTGGAAGGAGAGCAAGTAAAACAGGAAGAGACAAGAAGATCAATACAGTATCTAGGTAGTGTCAAATAAGTTAGAGAATCTATCCATTCGAAGGGGGCAGAAATATAGAGCGTTATCTAACCTCTTATGAGAAGGTTTGCACAGAACTAGAGCTCGACGAAGACTATTTGTCTATGGCTTTCCTGATTGTTCATTCGTGTGACTTAATGGAGAGGATAAGGTACCTTTTCGAGGAGGAGTTCAATAAGTACGATGTAGCTAAGGCACCTTTACTGCGGTGCTTCGGCTTCAGAGTTGAGAGAAAGCAAATTGAGTACACGCTCACGAACGCTCCCGTGAATAACGAGCGACGGTGTGCTGGTAGAAAAACCAAGCCTGAGAGTGGTCCGCGTGTCTCTTATAGCACCGAGGTGGATATTGAGCGATAAGGGGAGAGAGAAAAACGGGAGCGAGGTGAAGAGCGTTAGCGAGCACTTGGCCTAACGGTTGAACTATCGGAACAGAAAGTCGAGGCAATGCGGCGGAAGATTCAGCCATTCGCAAACTGTAGCGCACGAGGAGTGCGATGAACAAATGAGTGCAGTGCAGTTTGAAGCGGCAGAGGAGGCTAGCACGTGTAAAAACAGCAGCAGGTTCGATGATGAGCCGAATTTGAGTGCTGCGAAAGATGCTGCGTTGAGTAGAGAGGCTGCTGAAGGCCAGAGCGAGTGCGACGAGGTACTGCGCCCACTGAATGTTAGCGAAACAGCTAGGATAGCTGTAGACAAGCTGGTACAGACCTCAATTGAAAATGTCGCGACGGTAGATCTTGCAAACGATGTCCAGGTAGCCAAGAACCCCGGAGAAAGCTCAGAAGCAGCAAATGTAGAGAGCGACGGTAATAGTGCAGTTGCACACAGCTTCCAGGAATGCGAGCGAGATTGTTCAGAGTGAAACAGCTACATTGTCGCGAAGTGTCTCAAGCTATCCGCCAATCTAGAGCGCGAAAGAGATGATTTTGTAGAAAATCATTTAGACTGCGCGGGTGACACATCTGACGAAAGCGGTGAGAGGGTTGACGACCTTGAGATTCGCAAGAAGCGGCACAGACGCAAGAGACGTTGGGAAGCCGCGCGAGAGAAAAAAGGTACTACGCAGTTAAAAGAAGGCGCAAATTCTTTCAGCGTAGCAAGTAGGACTAGGAGTTCTGCATCGGCATCAAAGCCGGTTTGCATGCGTGTGAGCAACCAGACCAAAAGTAGAAAGAACGCCGGCTCACTAATGGAACCACGTGTAAAGCGCCAGTCTTTCGATTCCGTCCACAGCAAGTTTCATGGGGTGCTATTGAGCTGTAAAAACCCCGAGGACACAATCAGAGGATTTTCTAGCAGTGTAGGAAAAGTCGCTCGCAAACGTCGCCGTGCGTACGCTCACGGCGACACAGCGAAGGTAAGAAGGCGGAAGCAAGCGTCTGAAAGAGAGAAGATGGTAGCTCTTTGGCCAGTTCAACGTAGAGGCCTTTGTGGCGTGAAGTAAGTCTCCAGGGGCCAAAAGGGTAGGCCACAGCGCGCATCCTCGCGACGGAATGCACTCCGGAGATTCACAGCTTTGCGATGACGGGAGTGTCGAAGGGGTTCTAGAAGAAAGGCCACAGTAGCTGAACACCATACGGGAGCGAGTCCAAAGAGGGCATGGCCACTCTTTCACACGAATTGCTCGGGTTCCCTCCGCGAACCTGACAGAGGCAGACTGAAATCGCGAATGAGGCGTGACTGTGCAGTTTAGCTGGTACCACATACACGTTGTAGTCTCCGGCGTTTTCGAAAGCCGCCAAGACCACGACCACCGCGGTGCGATTGAAGAGAGAGGGACAGCTGTAGGCTGGAGAACGCGGGATACAGGAATTTCCTTAGAAGCATGTTTCTTTGTTTATTTTTTATTTTAAGGTGACCTTCCTGAGTCATCTCGGCGGTTAGTTTGTTTAGTTACTGTTTTTTCCATCTGGACTTTTCGTTAGCTTTGTAAGACACCAATATATTTTTTTAAATCACGGGACTTGGATGAATTAGAATACAGTAAGAATCACTAGCTTGTATCACTAGCTTGCTGGATGAATCAAAATGAATTGCAATTAAACGCTTAAAAAACAAAATACATTATATTGAGGTCGCGCAATACACCCATCGATAAGGAAATAACCATTACTTATGTAGGAATGAAACTGCAGCAAGTGACAAACGAGAAGTTTCTTGGAGTGGCGTTTAAATGAAGAGTTAAGCTGGAACGCGCATATTAGCCAACTATGTGTAGACTTATCAAAAAGCATTGTCATTATGTACAGAATTTCTAAACTGATTCCCCTATGGCTGAAACAACAGCTATACAATTGCTTTTTTTTATTCTAAGCTGTGCTATGGAGCTCTGGTGTGGGGAACAACTACCAAAACTAACTATAAGAAAGCTGTACTTCTACAAAAAAAGGGTTCTCCGCATATACTGTAAACACCAAGGAAATTACGCAAACTTGAGGACAGCACCTTTATTTCAAAGATATCATATGCTTCGTGCTAATCAAGTCTATTACATGAAAATATTGCAAATCATATACAGCAAAAAATTGAATGAGCCCAACGAAGGAGCTAGACAACACACTTATCCTATCCGCCAAATCTTACGCCGTCCACAACGAACACGAACAAATTATGGTAAACAAACTTTTACCCATCAAACAACTTGCATATTAAACAAATTAGAACATAAGCTTAATTTTTATTGTACAGAAAAAGCATTTGGGTACAAGTTAAAGAAATACTAATGCAGGAAAACATACTTTTTAAGGATCCTAAAAATACTGATGTTAGCAATGGTAGTAGCCGGGCGATGGAAATCTTGTACTGCATGTATTTTATTAACTATAAAATATAATGGTATGTATCACATGTCTCGAATGTTTTAGTCTGATTCTTTCCTGAGTGATTGTTAATTAGGTATGTTATGTAGTAAGTATGTTACAAGATTTGTACAGTCAGTCAGATTCAATGTAAAATTATATGTTTTGGCAGCTATCTTTTCTCTGTTGCTTCTTTTGTTCATGAAGGACTGATGCCACGAAAGCTGTTTTTTATTTTTATTATTTTTTTATGTATGAACTGTGTACAAGGGTGTTGGGTCCTCTGACAGGCTATATGCCTTTAGCCCCAACATCTTTTTGTTTCTTGTGTCTCGTACAAGAAAACAATAAAACAAATTTTGAAATTTATTTGAATTGAAGAGTTTTGAGTTCACTTTTCAAGTATTATGCGATAGCAGTGACCCGCATCAGTCAGCAGACTGCGTGCAATGAGCTTTTCTTTTATCTAGGAGCATGTTAGTCGTGAATGAAAATTTGTACGCCCGCTAATTTTGAAAGCGTGGTAGCGTTGTCGAGCAGAGCCGAAGCTTGTATGCTTCATGCCCTTTTACTGTAGCGCAAAGATTAAAGAGTAAATGAGCATTTTAGGTTAAAACTAGGCGTGATAATCGAAATGCTCATGTTTAAAAACATTTGGCACAGGTTCTTTAGCACAAAACTTACGCAAGTTTTGTTAAATGCTTATGACGTGTACAGCATCTATCGTTATTTTTCATTTCGTTTTGTTCTTTGTGAACAATTACGGTCAGATGCGTATTTAGTGGTGCCTTGGTTTTAGGGGTTGACCTTGGATTGGTGTGTGTTAGTGTGCTAGCACTCTTTGAATGAGAGTATGATGTCGTGCTAGGGTACATAGCTAAGTCCTGTGCGTTCTTGAAAGACATGGGCTGACATGAGGCTACAATCAGCAAACGAGCGCGTCGTACGAGAGCTTTATTCCCTTTATTTTGTTATTTTAGTGAGCATGCTTAGGGATCATGTGATCTCTTGAGCCGTGAGTTGCGCTTTACTGAACATTAACGTTAGGGATACGTTTCAGGTAGTCACAAGACGCAGTTTGATTTGTTGTGAGAGTGTTTTCATTGGCGTCGGGGTGTCCTACAAGTAGGTATTCATGACTACGCCTTGAAAGTATTGTGGCGACGCAAAGCGCTGCTTCTGTGTGCGGTGCAGAGAGCGCATGCGCCCGCACGAGAAAGTTATCTTCGAGAGGAAGGGTGATAATAAAAGCAGTTGTTGTTTGGGACGCGAGTTGTTCACTTGCGCAGCTCTGCCGAGCGACGCGTCACAACATTGGTGACCCGGACTCGGAATACAGACACAGCGACCGGAGTGTCGAACCAGCCACAATATGGATTCAACGTCCACGACCGACGCCCCTCCGACAGTCTCCTCAGTCGACGGTAAGCTGCCCCCTTTTTGGACTGCGGACCCCGCACTTTGGTTCATACAAGTGGAATCTCAGTTCGCAGCCAGACGAATCACCGCAGACCTTACGAAATACCACTACGTAGTCAGCAGTCTGCCGCCCGCCATAGCCAGTGAAATCAGGGATCTGTTGCTCGCACCACCTGTCGAAAACGCATATGCAACGCTAAAAGAAACCCTTATTCGCCGAGTTACGCCCTCCGAACCACGACTGCAGCAATTGCTTCGCGGCACGGAACTCGGCGACCGTACTCCTAGTCAGCTTTTGCGGCACATGCAACAGTTGCTTGGCGGAACATCAAACACGATAGATGGAGTATTGCTCCGAGAACTTTTTTTTGCAAAAGTTGCCTTCAGGCGTCCGCATGGTCATCGCGGCCTCAGAGCACAAGGATTTAACCGCAGCCGCCGAACTTGCTGACAAACTGGTAGCAGTGACACCGCCCACACCCATGGCTGCCGTGCAAGCGCAACAGCCTCTAAACGAACTTCAAGAGATGCGTGAGGATATTGCTCGACTTGCCGAAACAGTATCAGCTTTGCACGCTAGCAGGAGGGCGCAAACGATAACCGAGCCTAACACGTCGCTATCGCAAGAGCAACACGAGCATATCTGCTGGTATCATCGGAGGTTCGGAAGTAGTGCGCGTAAATGTGTCCCACCGTGCGCGCACTCGGGAAATAGCCGTGGCAGGCACTGAGGGCGACCAGTGGTATACTACGTTGCCTCCAAGTCGTCCCTCAGTATTTTTTATTACCGACCGCAACAACGGAGTACGTTTCTTAGTGGACACAGGCGCCGAGGTGAGCGTTATATACCGGCGTCAGAAGCTGAAAGAAACCTAGTACATAGCCCTTGCAAGCTGTCAATAACACGGTGATAACAACATACGGCCATCGTTCACTGTCGCTGAACTTCGGTTTCGGCAGAACGTTCAGCTGGGTGTTCATAGCTGCTGATGTCGAATTCGCCATACTAGGCGCAGACTTTCTCCAGTTCTTCGGTCTGTTGGTCGACGTCCGCAACAAACGGCTTCAAGATCCCGTTTCTCGGGGAGCGGTACAAGGCACGCCTTGTTGGCACCCCCCTATCAGCCCGGCTGGAGAAGCGTACTTCATCGCAATACTACAAGACTTCCTAGAGCTGTCACGACAGCCACAGGCATTTCCAGAAGTAAAGCACGGCGTCCTGCATCACATCGAAACCACAGGCCCACCGGTCTATGCGCGACCACGGCGCCTGTCACCCCAGAAGCTGCGGTTGGCTCGACAGGCGTTTGCCCACATGATGGGACTCAGGATAGTACGTCCTTCATCCAGCCCATATGCGTCACCTCTTCACATGGTCCCAAAATCAACAGACGGTGATTGGCGCCCTTGCGGGGACTATCGAGCGCTGAACCGGGTAACCGTGCCAGACCGTTACCCAGTCCCGCACATTCATGACATGACCTCCTTCCTGCATGGTGCTACCATTTTCTCTAAAATAGATCAAGTGCGAGCATATCATCAGATACCCGTAGCACTGGAGGATATCCCCAAGACCGCAATACCAACGCCGTTTGGAATGTTCGAGTTCCTACGCATGCCTTTCGGCTTACGCAACGCCGGCCAAACTTTTCAACGGTTTATGGATGGCGTTGTCCATGGCCTCGACTTTTGCAAGGTATACCTCGATGATCTTCTGATTGCTAGCAGCACTCCTGAAGAGCACGAGCCGCATCTGCGCTACGTACTTCAGCGACTGACAGAGAACGGCATCGTTATCAATACGGCAAAGTGCGTGTTTGGGGTACCGACACTATCATTTTTGGGCCACAGCATTTCAAGTGCCGGAATACACTATCATTTTTGGGCCACAGCATTTCAAGTGCCGGAGTACAGCCCCAGAAGGACAAGGTGGAAGCAGTACGGCAGTTTCCACAGCCGAAAAACCTCCGCCAGCTTCGAGAGTTCCTGGGACTCGCGAATTTCTACCGTAGGTTTATCCCGAAATGCGCCAACATCCTTCACCCTCTCCACAGCTTACTTGCAGCATATGGATCTAAAGCAACTGCCATTCAGTGGAACGACCAATCCACACAAGCATTCCGGATGATAAAGGAAGCTCTCGCAAATGCTACCATGCTCACGTACCCGCATCTGGGTGTTCCTCAGTGCGTCATGGTGGACGCCTCCGATGCAGCGATTGGAGCCGTGTTGCAGCAGAGGGTGAGCGGAGTGTGGCGACCAATTTCCTTCTTCTCCAGAAAACTGAGCCCGTCCGAACGAAGGTACAGCACCTTCGGCAGGGAACTCTTGGCCATATACGCGGCTATCCGGCATTTCCGAAATATGTGGAAGGACAAGAATTTTTTGTGCTCACGGATCACAAGCCACTCACCTACGCATTGCGCGCGAACTCCGATTCTGGTGCGCACGTGGCACGGGAGTTCCGCCAAATGTCGTACATCGCAGAATTCACGACAGATATACGCCATGTTAGTGGCACGGATAATGCTGCTCCCGACGCTCTTTCGCGCGGTCCAGTGAATGCCATCAGCCTGCCGAGCGGCGTGGACTTCACCACACTTACGGCGGCTCAACGCAGTGATGGAGAATTGAAGCGTCTACTGATGTCTTCAACCAGCGCCTTGAAGCTGTAATGGTTGGCAGAACCCACAGGATCCGTATGCTGCGACATGTCTACAGGCAAGGCCCGACCGTTCGTCCCCTCAAACCTTCGTCGCAGCATTTTTGACTTGCTGCACAGCCTGGCGCATCCCGGGATTCGAGCCACGCAACGGCTATGCACAGCGAGGTTCGCGTGGCCAGGAATAAACCGGGATGTCCGATACTGGACACGAGAGTGCATCGCATGCCAGCGCTCCAAAGTTCAGCGACATACTGTGACCTCCTTGGGATCCTTCCCTCTGTCGGACTGTCGATTTGCCCATGTGCATGTTGACATTGTGGGACCACTGCCGTTGTGCCAGGGGCAAAGCTACTTGCTAACCTGCATCGATCGCTTCACGCGATGGCCGGAGGCCATGCCCATTCCAGGCATGACTGCTGATACCGTCGCCCGCGCATTTATCTTCCACTGGGTGGCCCGCTTCGGAGTGCCGGCAACCGTGACTACGGATCGTGGAACACAGTTTGAGTCCGCTCTGTTCGCAAGCGTCACCCGACTCTTGGGTACTCACCGCATCAGAACAACTGCCTACCATCCGATAAGCAACGGTATAGTGGAAAGGTTCCATCGCCATCTGAAGACGAGCCTGACGGCTACTGCGAGTCACAGTTGGGTAGAGGCAATGCCGTTTGTTCTGTTGGGCGTTAGGACGGCTCTGAAAGCAGATATTGGATGCTGCTCCGCTGAACTGGTGTACGGAACAACGCTTCGCCTCCCAGGGAAGTTTTTCACTACCAGTAAGGACGAAAACGTGTACGCGAACGCGGACTACGCCGTGCGACTGCGAGACATCATGAGCAAGCTACGCGCTGTTCCTCTGCGTCCGCCCGCAGCCCGGCCAGTCTACGTGAACCGGGAACTCTCCTCCTGCTCTCACGTGTTTGTGAGACATGACGCCGTACAGCCTCCACTCCGGCCCCCGTACGACGGGCTTTTCAAGGTGCTGCGACGGGGAGACAAGCACATTACAATCGACAGAGGTGGTCGGCACGACGTGGTTTCTCTAGACCTCGTAAAATCAGCACACGTGGACTCCGTCAGCGAAGCACCTGCACCACCTCGAGCTCCATCTTCGCTGGCACCCCCGGCAGACCACGTGGCGCAGCCCCAACAAGTCCTCAAACGGTTTACGCGGAGTGGACGGTGTACGAGACCCCCGGTGCGCATGAACTTATGAACCGCAGTGGGTCGTCCGAGTGCGGCCGTTGTGCGCGCACTCACTAGGGGGGGGGGGGGTACTGTGGCGGTTCTGTGTGCGGTGCAGAGAGCGCATGCGCCCGCACGAGAGTTATCTTCGAGAGGAAGGGTGATAATAAAAGTCAGTTGTTGTTTGGGACGCGAGTTGTTCACTTGCGCAGCTCTGCCGAGCGACGCGTCACAACAGTATGCAATGAGAGAATAGAGAATGCGCCCAGATACCTTTTGTAACTTCAGGCTGCATTTGTGTGAAAATCAAGTGGTTGTGATTCATTAAGTTAATGAGAAGTCAGCAGATGTTAGTTACAACTTAGTAGTGCGGATGGTAGGAGAAAGCTAGTTTTGAAAGAGGGTGTTTCTTGTTATCTGGGGCCGAATTGTATTTGCCTTTGAGTGTTTTTCTTGCACGGAAAATTGATTGATCTTCAGTAGACGTCTCAACATCCATGAATGTTGTAACTTGGGCGGCACGAAATTCTGTCAAAATTTCAGAGTAGAATTTTTTTGTGTTTGTTGAGAAACCTGGAGGGTTTTAAGCGAGTCCAATGCATTTGACTGCAGCATGGTATTGTGTTGTGTGCTTTGTTTTGCTGTTCTCGATCATTGTAAGGTGGTTTGGGAGTCGGTTACGAGTTTGCAGCTGGAGCTTCCACGCCAGGCCATCGACCTCGTCATCAGCCATTCTCTTCGTGCCCAGCGGTTGGGAGCGCTAGCCAGCCGAGATGTTCCGGGCGGCGGAGGAGCTGTTACGTTTGGCCCCGCGGTTCGTCTGGGCAGACACCATTGTGCGTAAGCCGGTCTGCTAGGATGCTCTCAACCCCATAGGCGCCCAGTCACCAAGACGCTGTCCTGTAGGGGTTCTGTGGTCGGGTCTCAACGAAAGCTTCACGAGACAACCCTTTTGTTGAAT